>NC_090024.1:72840860-72955860 GCF_037176765.1 Anolis sagrei
CATTTTGATATATGCTTGAATCCACACTTTGGGAAAGCACCAATTACTGTCTATTAGTTTACCTGTAATTGCAAACTGTGGTTTCCAGAAGTAACTAATGAGGTGATGTGTGAGGAGAGGAGAAAATATGAACACAGTGCTTTTTACTATAGCATCAAAGTTTAAGTTGATATTAATGTGAGCTTACCCGTAGAAACCAGTATGTTGAGGAAGTTATTACTTGTATTCATAATACATTTATTCATATTAATTTCCAGTATAGAGAAAGCTGTATAAACAGTTATCAAACTACTGTAGTTTTACAGGAAGTATTGATGTTAGTCTTTTCCAGCAAGCCACTAAAAAATCTTGTGGCACACAAATACTTATGAATTTTATTTGATGTACGCTTTCATGAACTGCAGCCCTCAAAATTTGGTGATATATATGGTGCTGCAGGACTTTTTGTTGCTTTTAGTATTTTTAATTTGGCACACACTTTTGAGGACTGAAGCCCTTGTGAGTTTGAGATGATGGCTGTGCCATCTGAATTCTGAAGAAAGTGGTGTTGTTATGTGTCTTTAAACTGACACCAACTAAGCTTTCCTTGACAAGAATTATTGATAGGAAGTGTGGTATTGCCTTCTCTATAGCTGAGTAACTGTGACTTTCTCAAGGTCTTCCATTCGGTTTCAATGGCTGAACAGATATTTTATCTCTGGTCTTCTAGATTTCAGTACTCTACTATACCCTTTGGCTGTTTTACAAAGTTCTGGGGGATATAGGCAAAAACTGATGTTTGCCAAATCACACAGAGCTAATTGGATGCAGTGCTACACACTTCCTTAGAATAGTTTTCAAATGTGGAAATTATTATTAGCTATAGCACTAGAAAAGGTTTGGGACCATCCTACCTGCGTGACCGCATCTCCGTCTACGAACCCACGCGTTCACTTCGGTCATCTGGAGAGGCCCTGCTCGTGATCCTGCCTGCGTCGCAAGCACATTTGGTGGGGACACGAGACAGGGCCTTTTCTGTGGTGGTCCCCTGACTCTGGAACACCCTCCCGAAAGATCTTAGACAGGCCCCTACACTGGCAGTCTTCAGAAAGAGCTTGAAGACCTGGCTGTTCCGATGTGCCTTCCCAGAATAGGAAATCTCCAATACCAAGTCCCATAAGCACTTTATTAAAACTAAGATTGCTGCACACTGCACTTGCCCTATAATCCTACATACCTCCTGTCACATTAGCACTTTTAATCCTGTACCCATTACTCTGGCCCGGCCCAGTTTTATTGTGTCTTAGTGTATTGTTTATTGCTTGTTGTTTATATTGCTTTAATTGTTTTTAATTTGCCTTAGGTTTTGTATTGTTATATTGTGTGTTGAGGCCTTGGCCTTTGTAAGCCGCATCGAGTCCTTTGGGAGATGCTAGCGGGGTACAAATAAAGTTTAATAAATAATAATAATAATAACAATAATATAATAATAATAATAATAATAATAATAGTAACAGCCCCACCCTGATCTCCCACAAGTGCTTTGGGTACACACTAGGCAGCTGTGTGTGTGTGGGTGTGTGTGTGTGGGGGGGGGGGGAGACTTATATGGGATATCATTTGTGTAGAGGATATTTGCTTTATGTTCATGACCTGGACTAGTTGATACCACTTCTCTTCTTACATTAGGTAATGATATAGCGTCATAGATGTACACTAGGTGGAAGCCATAGATTACACAAATGGCCGCTATGTGTGAAGTCCAGCCTTTTTATGATCTCACACACTCCTTTAATATTTGTGGAGGATCTGTCTTTTAAAGACATAAATGTATTTTCAGAATCATTACGACACAGTCAGCTATTGGATCAGTACTTTTTCTCCACCATGCAGTCTGTTCTAAACATAGATAAATTTCTGACAAGAATAGTTCAGTGAGTTTTTGCTCTCTACCTGTCATTGAGATGACAAAAAAACCCCATGTGCATTTGTACAGTTCAGGATTGAAAGTAAGGTTTCAGCATTTAGCCAGGTAGTAATCTTTCTTTCTTTCTTTCTTTTTTCTTTCTTTCTTTCTTTCTTTCTTTCTTTCTTTCTTTCTTTCTTTCTAGTTGAATTTCAATAAAGATTACTCTCAAATTCTTCCTTCTCCACCAATACAATGTACAGTAACACAATGGGCAAATATCTTATGCACACTTGAATATAAGCTTCATTAAATACAGTGGCCCTTACTTTGACTAAAATACGAACTGCATTGCAATTCTCTTATATATAACCATCCCCTTTTGAATCCATTACTTTATTGGATATTTCATTTGAAGTTGGCCCTCCATATCCATAGAGTCTGCATTCACAGATTTAACCAACCTTGGTTCAAAAACAAATTCAAATAGAGCCTTGATTATTCTCAAAATTAAGCACTATGCTGATAGGAAGGCATACTCTGCTGTGGCCTCCTACCATTTCACAAATTTTCAGGCTCTTTTTAACACTTGATTGAGTAGTTCACCGTTTTATAAGGGATATCATTTTACTGCCATTGTCTATAATGGAAATTGAGTATCCATGGATTTTGGTAACCTGAGGGGGAAGGGGTTCTGGAACCAAACTCCAGCAGAAACGGGATCCACTGTGTTGAGTACTTGGAAATGTAGTCACTGTTGCCCTCACAAGACACAAATGATTTCACTCATGATTTGAATGGATTTCCCACAGAATTATGTTTTGATACAAATGTTGAAACACATGCCTAGCACTAAGAAAGGGCTGGCAACTATTGACTTAGTTGACTTAGTTGACTTAGACAGAGAAAACAACCTATAAGCTGTTTATATGGAGAAAGGAGGGACACAAGGAAGAGAGACTATTTCAAGGATACAGAAAGAAAAAAAATCAAGGTAATGGGTAGCCAAATGAAAGGATTAAATAATGATGGGAAGCTGAATGAAGATCTCTCTCTCTCTCTCTCTCTCTCTCTCTCTCTCTCTCAAACACACACACACACACACACACACACACACAAAGTCAGTGGCTGCTTCCATATAGGTCTAAAAGGCTTGCTTCACTCAGGTTGAAGGCCAAACAGCCAGCCAAAACCCCGCCATTTTGGCAGGGTGGTGGCCAGATACCCTCCTGGGTCAAACTGTGATTGACCTGGGGGTTATTGCTGCTGCCACCCTTCCCATTTCTCTGTAAAGCCTACCTTTGAAGCCTCTAAACGGATGTAACTTTATGTTGGTTAAAATTGTTTTTTTATTTTAAATATTCTATTATTTCTTCTTCTTCTTTTGCATTACAAATAAGATATATGCAGTGTACATAGGGATTTGTTGATTTTTCCCCCAAACTATAGTCAGGTACCCCAACAATCTGAGGGATTACAAACCAGCTCTTGGATTGAAAAATTTGGGGACATCTTGCCCTAAGCAAAAATGTGATAGTTTTGCCTTAGGGCCATCATAAGTTGGAACCAATCTGAAGGAACACAAATATAATGGTAATAAGTCATCCAGTCCAAAGTCAAGAGAATGCCGGAGAACTTTCCCTTTGTTGGATATTTTGATCGGGGAAGATATTTTTACATAGTTGTAGAATAAAACCCTAGAATATTAGAGACATTTGGGGGCACATTTACACTGAGTCTTAATTTGGTGTCAGTTTGACATGCTTTATGCCAGATCCTGACAGGAACACCACCAGCCACCGTGGGAGTCCTCACTACCCAACTGCACCAAAAGCGTATCTGTTTTTATCTACTGTATAAGAACTGATGGACAAAGAGTTCATAAATATCCAACAACGTTTCAAATAATGCAAAATATCCCATATTGATCATGGCAATTTAGAAGAATAAAGTGTATCACTCTAGGACATATTACAGTTATACAATTCTCTGATAAACATTTAAGAATGCAAAAAGTTCAGTACAGGCAACCCTCAAGTTACAAACATCTAAGTTATAAACTACTCATAATTAAGAATGAGGTGAGGCAACAGAAAGTGAGAGAAATCTACCCCGGGAAGGGAAATTCACTCCTGAAAGAGTTATGATGGGAAAAGGTGCCTTAACTGAAACTTTTTCACCAATCCTTGTTTCCACAACAAGCCTTTTTCCCCCAAATTACAATTATCACAGGAACAGAAAGTGAGGTGAGATTTTCTGAACAGGGGCAAATACCGCAAACAAACACCACAAGGGTGTTTAGCCTTCCCTATGCAATCCAATACATAGACATACGCACACACACACATATTGGCTGGAGTAACACTTAAAAATGTACCTGTTCTGACTTGCATATAAATTCAGCTTAAGAACTACAGCACCTATCTGGTTTGTAACTTGAAAAATGTCAGTACACTGCTTCACTGCTGTGCCAATGGATACCTACACTGTGTGTTGACCTCTTCCCCACCTCACTGAAACATAAAGAATAACATAATAATTTGCAGCTTGTGAAAATAAGATGGGTACAGCTGCACTTATATGACTGGAATTCCACTCACAGAACTCCTGTCTTGACTCTTAACTTAAAGGATGAATCTGAAAAACCATAGACCTGCCCATTTCTTTTATGGAGGCATGCATTTAATCTTACCTTGTTTTCTTTATGAAAGAAAATAATCAGCTTGCTGCTGTTCCTCATTAATAGCAAGCTGCTTTGAATGTATACGTATTTTAATACTTTTTATTCAATTATAAAGATCATGGTCAAAATGAAGTTGTTAGTACCAAGTAGAGTAGACCTGCCAGATCAATGGAATTTACCTAAATGTTGACATACAAATTTTTCCATTGATTTAATCAGTCTTCTGTATTTGGGACTTAATTATTTGGCCAATCACCACCTTGCTGGGCCATGTAATGTTCCAAAGCCAAGGATGTTAAAAACTTGGCTGTGGGACCAAGCTTTTGGGACAGTGTAATAAAGCAGCGATAGGAAACCTTACCAGGATAATTAGATTAGACGCAGATCATCAAGACATTTTAAAACAGTGTATTTTGATATTCAGACAAATGTTTTTAATGTTTATGTATGCATATAATGAATTAATTTCCCGGCATTGAATGTTAGCCATATTTCTGTTGTGCTCTGCCCTGGGTCCCCTTCGGGGTGAGAAGGGCGGAATATAAATGTTTCAAATAAATAAATAAATAACTTACCTTTTTCAGATACTGTAAGAGCTAGAAATTTGCTCTTCCTGCAAAAGGGGAAACGTTGAGTACTGAGTTTTGTATTGGTGTACCAAATTTATTTATAATATAATAATAATAATATAACCTTGTCAATGTGTTAAAGGGTTAATATGATATTGCACCTCCTGAGATGAATCTGTGTTTGTGAAGCAAATTTTATTCTCTGACTTGTACATTGATCAGTAAAACATGATATCATGTCATAGCAGTGTATGGTTTGGAAACACAAAATCTGGAAGACTAAAAGAACCTTGACGTTTTTAAAACTATAAATCCGAATAGTTTACTATAACATCTAAAAGTGAATGTAGCATTGTAAATGGAATTTGTAATCTTTGAGCTTCTTCCCTTCCAGATTTGTCTATGCCAGATATTCATTAAATTTTGCTTTCAAAATATTAGCTTAGCTTAGGGAATAGTTGCTTTTCTCAATCATATGTGAGTCATATACAAGCAGGCATAGTTATTCAGTGTGAAAATAAAGGTACATGTATTTCCCGTAGGTGACATTTGGAAAGCTTTGTATTTTGTCCTTCTCTTTTCCCTGTCATATATTCAGTTATATGAGCAATATGTTGCAATGTTTCACATAGAAACTATTGCACAGTGTTGTTGTGGGGTGTATCTGGTAAGTGATAACGTTCGGTTAACAGAACACAATTTTTATTTATTTTATAAATGTTGGAGAACATAAAAAATGATGGGATCTCAACCACTTGGGAAGCAATCTAGATAATGTGTGTAAGTGTTGCCTTATTTATAAAGTCTTGACACCAAAATAATTCTACAGTATGGAATTAGCAGTAGCTGGAAAAAAAGAAAAGAAATGTCATTCATAGTATTAATACCATCTAAGTATTCAGTTTCTTTCAGGATGAAATTAAATAATAAGGAGCGCATGGTAGATTCTTTGGGATGAATATCATCTTAAGCATTTGCTTTATCTGTTCATTCCAGTAGATGGCTACAGTTCACTACCAAATTGGAGCTCTAATAGATTTTTACAGTAAGTAAATCAGAAGATGAAGGTTGAATTACTATAAATGAGTTGACCTGTACATTTTTCTTAGTTCATGTGCTTAGTCATACAATATGCGCCATTTTCCTAAGAACACCTTCTCTCAAGTCCTCGAAAAATGTTACAATGCTCTTGTTACTTTTTAACTGGGTCTGAGATGTAAAGGCGACTACCCTGGTTTCTTTGCGAATGTCCAGACATTTAACGTTCTGCAGTGTTAAAGCAGTGCTTAACACAAGCCCAGAGAACATACGATAAAGCCATATGGCAGCCCTACTAAATTAATACTACAAAACCCACTCCTTTTCTTAGGTACTGTCTTCAGGAATGCAATAGGAACAGGAATTTATCACTTCTTTCTGGCCCATTTTTATTGAGGCAGCTGTTTCAAAAAGGTGGATTTTCAGTATTTGAGAAGTGAACCATTGTGTGTATATTTTTCAGCAACACTGAAAGGCTATATTAATCTGAATGCTTGGATTTTAAAATGTTTATTGTCACACAGCTGGGAAGATGGAAGCAATATTTGTTGTGGTTATTGTTTTTCCAAACAGAAAGAAATGAAATCTTGATAATTAATGTTTACTGAAGTTGTTTGAAAATATAAAAATACACAATGGAACATAGCATTGTAGCTATTGTGTTCTTTGTCTTTCCAAAGAGAGGCATAAATGAAAGAATACATCCTAAAGCAATTCATTTGTATAATAACAGGTCTGTGCTCAGTTTTTTCTCTTACGTTGCTGTTACACATTGTATGCCACAACCTGTTTTCTAATACAAAAATTTCAACTTATATACTTTCTCCGGTTATAAGCTTTTTTTAAAAAAGCTATAGTTTTCTAAAACTGCATTAAATCTAATGTTCTCAGTTGCAATTGTATTTCCCATTGCAATCAAGTACCAATTTGTATAGCTAGATACAACTGCTTAATTCATTATTAATAAGCATGGTGCTCCGCTCTGTAAATGATAAAAAGTGCCAGTTTAGGAATTTCATTTTAACATGTAAATGATAAACAATAACTTTTCTTCTGTAGCATGAAGATTAATGTCTTAAATATATATATACATTTTTTATCTTTTACAGTCTTGATTTATAATCATTAATTTTCTTGAAATGCATATTCCAAAAGCCCTTAGTTCTAACTAAAGTGAGTACCTATTTTTACCTATTTGGTACAATACTGCATTTACTGTGCACATAGTCATGTCTTAATTTTTCGATATTGTAATTGTGACCAGGTGCGTGAAGCTAAATTAATGAGGACTTTTAGAATGAAAAATAAATTAGACCTGCTGCTGTACGCTCTTATTGCATTCTTTTAATTCTTTTCATTCCCTCTCTACAGTTTTGCGAGCTTGTAATAAAAACCTATTTTAGGTAAAGAATCACAGAGCAGAAATTCCCATGCAATGAAGAAAACTAGTTTATCCCTTCTGATGTTGAATATATGAAGAGAGATGAATCTTTAATGCCATGGTCTTTAAATCATAGTGCTATATTAGCTTCTGTGAAGAGCAAATGGTCTTTGAAAAAACACACTCCTCAGCCACGACAACTATAACATCTGAAGCAGAACTACTGTAAGGCAGGAATAGGTGAAAAGGGTCCATATAATGTATCAATGATCTTGAGAAACAAATAAATACATAATAAAATGACGGCATCGGCTAGATTTCCCCCCCCCCCTTAGCTTGTAATGTATTTTTAACAAGAAAAATCTTATCATATATAAAACCATCATACATTCCACTTTAAATATTTCAAAGATAGAAGTCTAAATTACCTTTCATCTTTATGATCTATGCTTTTTAAAATTAAAACAACTGACAGCATAAAACTCTGGTCAGGTAAGTGTCTTCTCAGGTATTGTAGGTGGCCCCTAAAACTGGATTACATGAAAGCTGGATCTTTTATTCTCTTTCTCCTCTTCCTTCCTCATCTCTCCCCTCCTCATTCATTGTTCACATTGGTGCTGGCAAAACAATGTGAAAATATTTTTAGTGTGTGGATTTGGTAGGACAGAAATCGCAGATGAGAAGCTTTATTTTGCAGAATGGTGACATTAGCCAGAATTTCCAAAGTGGCTTGAATCGTAATGATTTGATTCTTGGTGTAATATTGAGCTTAATTAGAAATGGATTTCCCGTTAGCACGCTTGTCTTTTCATTGTTATTTCAAAGTTCTTTTCTTTGGAAGCTGTGCCTTGGTGTTTTTGTGCACCTTTTCAAAGCACTGTCAATCTGTGTGCCATTTAGTACATCTGTTGTAATATTCTTTGGCCAGAACCGCAAACCAGCTGTAAAGGGTCTGCAACGTTGTTCCTGGCTTGGCCGCTAGGGAGTGTAAAAGGGTGCTTTTGGGATTATTTTTTCTGTGTGTCTTCAAATCCTCTGTGCATTTTCCGAAGGAGCATGTCATTGCAACTTTTCTTACCAGTACCATTTATTTCCCATCCCTCTTAATGCATTTTCTCTGAGTGTTGTCTGCAAGAAGCACAAAAAAGGGGGGGAAAGTGCTGAACATTATCAATACAAATCAATTATTTTGAGTTGTACATATAATACCTCAGGCTCAGAGCAAACCTACTTACATAATTTTACTAGCGACTGATAATAACTGAACAAAGAAGTAAATAGTTTTATCTGATGGTAGCTGGAAAACAACCCCTCGCCTTGAGACGTTTCTCTTAAAATTTGTTCAGCAAATGTCATGTATAATTCTCGCTGCGTAATTTGTTTTGCGAGACATGGCCTCCCCCTCTGCGCCTCCCGCCAGTCAACTTGGTGTTCCAGATAAAAATATTGCCTTTGGAAAGGCATTTTGTTGCTTAAGGTTAATTTTGAAAGAAAAATACATTAGAGCAAGTGCATGTTAAAAAAATCTACATGATTGAAAATATAGCTCATTCTAGCTGAAAGTACATTAATCCTTTGGGTTTTCATATTAACGTTATTGGGATATATGTGAATATATAACACATACACATATATATACAGAGAAAGAAAGAATGGAAGAGGTGTAATAGCTATATTAAAAGAGCATAATATTCAGTATCCTGTATGCTATTTTTCTGGATAAAGCATATAAATGTTTTGTATATATTAAGGGTTTTTTTGTGTTGACTGTATCTCTGTGCCACACATTGACACAGCTGTTACCTAGGTTTTGCCAAACCATATAATTTATGTTTTTAATATATCTTTACAAAATCCTGATTTTGAGAGATGTTATAGTTTGCAAACCTCACCATATGCTCAGATTTTTTTTTTAATTTGAAGAGGTTTCTGAATACACACACATACTGTACAATAATTTTGTAGCAATTTAATAAAGGGGTTGGGATGATGTGCTGGAGTTGATTTTTGAGACTATGATGCTCTTTAAAAAGAAATTGCTCAGGATAGAGCCAGCTTCTTTTATAAATACAAAATATTGTCCCTGAGAGAAACTGTAAAATGAATTATGCAGAAACCCATCTATAAAAACTACACTAATATGTATAAGGATATTTTGTGTATATATTACATAGAAAAGCTAAAATATTATGATACTTGACATGTGCACAATATTTAAATGTACACTGGTTTGAATAGGAATACTTAACCACAAGTACTTTGTGCCTGCTAATGCATTAGTCTTGTCCATGTATGTACATGAATGAGCAATTATTTAAAAAGTTTGCAAATGTGTCTGAGTGCCAAAAGTAATCATAAAAGGAATTTTTGGGATGGTGGTGACAGCAGTTACATAGGACGATTTTGTTTTGAGAAAATAAATAGGCAAAACATTGGTGGGTCTTTTATGATTACAGTTCTTGATAGCTTTCATACGAATGCACATAATTTGTGACAACTCCAATAAGAAGACATGGCAGCCAAACTTTCAGAGTTAGCGGCAAAGTAAATGGGGCAGGTTTTGCATTTTGAGCAGAAATCTTCTGAACTGTGATTGAATTTGTCGTGAAAGTGTGTCAGAATTAATAAGGAATTTACGTGCCAGGGTGCTGGGCTTTGCCGACTGTTTCGGGCGAAGGAATGGTTAACATGAAAAGTCATCTCACCGCATCTGGCATGCGACAGCAAAGGACAAATGTACTTTTGTGCATTTCGGATCTTGGTGCCATTTCTCATTTCAAACCGTTTTTGTCAGGACACCAGGCAAAACAATGATGCTTTGAGGATGTAATTAAAGATATTGTTCAAAGAACAACTTTCTGCGTATTTGAATTATTACTGTCATCAGAATCATACAAATATGGAAATATGAATGCCAGAAGCACATAAATCAATGATCAGCATGGCCTCAAAATCCAATAAATATGTAGAGTTAAATACTTTAAAATGCAAATTGCATCTGATAATTTGCATATGGTAGAATTTAAAGGAAATTTTGTTGCTTAACCACCTCTAAGGTAGCAGTTAGGGCTGTGCGTAAATATAGAGTTTTTTATTCATCATTGGTCAAGTTGCAAGATTTGATAAATGATAGGAGACTGCTTTCCTTGGTTAAAATGACTGAATTCTTTTGCTGAATCCTAAAACTGCCTTGAAGTCATCTGAATAATTAAGAGTTAATTATTCTTCATCCATCTAAATCAGAAAAGGACAGATTTAGGGAAGGAATTTATAATTTTTGCCTCGTGTCCTGTCATGTCGTAACGTGATAAACTAAACTGACTCCAAATAATATCTAGTGACCTTATAGTAATTACGCCTCACAAAACATTTTGGTTGCAATTTTTAATTGCTTACATCGGTTCCAGAAAGTACATGTTAATGTTCTCTGAAGTTTAATTGTGTTCAAAAGGAAGCAATATAAAATTCATGTTCCATTACTATAATATTTTAGGTTCATCGGTCTGGATAACATAAGCTTCTCTGATTTATTCTTGAAATATAAAATGGTGGCCTTGGTTTGTCTTGTGTTCCATCCCCCTATTCCACTCTTCTACCCCCATCAGGGTTTTTTTGCTCAGAGAAATAGTGAATAACCCTATCAAGTAGATTCCTTTTCTCTAGTTGTTTGTTCTTTCAGCCTTAAAAAGTTCAAGAGGAACAAAATTCAGATCAAGTGGTATTTCAGCATAATTAAAATCTCCCTTTTAAGAAATGGATCTGAATGTCCTTAATCATGGTAAAGAATTTATACATTGTAGTTGTTTCGATATTATACTGCTGCCTCTAAAAAAAGCTCTGTTTTGACAATTCAGAACGAGACTCCACATTTGTGAAATACTGAAACACACCAAAAATGCTTTGTAGATTGTGCATGTTTACTGAATACTAGAGGAATTGTAAGAAAGAAATCAATATGCATGATCCCTTTTCATGTAGTACAACAAAGTTATCCAGTCAGGTTAAATAAATGCTACATTTCCTTCCAGAAAATCAATTTGCTGTATAGTGCATACACTATTCTCGAAGAATTATTTTACAGTGTATGCACAGTAAATTCTGTATTGGCTCTGTCAAAGAATATCGACTAGTAATTAAAAAAATCCACACCCAAAACCCAAATCCCTTATTCCTGCTCTAGAAAAGCTCATGGGTACTTTGAGGAACTTTGTATATGCAAATTATTTAACGGGACATTTTAGTGAAAACCTGACAAGGCACACTTTTAAAATGCTCTTTTAAATGGTCTTTGTAAATTATGATGATGATTTAATTAATGTTTAACTGTTTTTGTTGTTGTTGTTGGCATCTAATGGTTGCCGATTGTAAGCTGCCCTGAGTCCCCCTCCGGGGGTGAGAAAGACGGGATATAAATGTCTTAAATAAATAAAAGAAATTCTGCAATTTTAAAGAAAATGAATCTATTCAAACATTTCATAAGCAAAGTGACATAGTTCAACTAAAGTGTTAAGAGTTCCCAGAAGTTATCAGTAAAAAAAGATGGTTTTTCATACTAAAACACAGAAGCACAGTTTGCTTTGTCCCTGCTCATCAAACCTATTTCAAAATAGCACCAGATTTATTTAATGTAATCTTCTTTGTACCTGCCTTGATAGAAAAATAAGCAAACTTACAGTAGGGGTGTATGTGTATATGTTTATTTGTGTATTTGTGAGATTGCTGCAATGTTTTAGACATAACTTGACTTAAAAGCCAGATTTTATAAGAGGAGAATATGGAAACATGGTTTATTTTCAGATCTTGTTTCCTCAGAACTTAAAATTATGTCTTTTAAAATGCTTTGACCATTTTTGATGCAACTGTTCAATTGTAAAGACAATCTTGTGCTTTTTGTGTGTTTTTTACTGAACAGTTCTTGATGGGCTCTGACTTTTCCTTTTATTTCTGTCAACCCAATTACAGTACATTAGAGCGCACCCTGATCCTACTTGTTTGCCTGTTATGCAGTGTATATGTTCAACTCATAAGCATGTTCATTTAGATATTTCAGTCTGATCAAGCTGAATGTCTTGCAGCAACACATATTGATGTCTACACAACGTTAGATGATACTTTCAACCTTAGTTACTCATTCTACAAATTGCAGGCTTCAGATACCATTGTATCTGGGGTTTCACAAGCATCTAACACAGTGATTCATATCTATGCCCTCGGTAGAATCAAAACTTAATTGGAGAAGGGTTAACTCATTAGAATGCACATAGATTACAAAAATAGCTGGAATTTGGGCTAGAAAAAATGACTAGTAATTAATAGCAATTCCATTAATTTACAGTACTTTAGCTCCCTCGTTCAGATGGAAGCAGCAGTGTGGATTAGTAGATAAATGAGACCTGGGTTCAAGACCCTGCTGTAGCAGTGATTTCACTGGGTAGCATTGGGAGAGTCCCGCTTTCACTCCCCCCATCATTAAAATAGCAATAATGGTTACATTCAGAATGAGCTAACCTGCCTATTGCTCCCAAAATAGGGCAATGAAATGTATTAATAAAGATATTTAATGTTTCTTTTGTTTAAGAAGGCTACAGTCCATACAGTCTTCAAAAAAGGTTATCATGATGTTTCAGGATGAAAGAGCTAGATATATTGGGGGTTTACAGCAGTAAAGTATGCCTTAAGAATGGCTGTGCCAATTTCCAATAATCTGTGCCGTTTATTTTTCTGTGTCATACAAATGTGCAAGTCAATAAATACTTTTAGGCATCATCATTATTCAGAATGATCTGGTCAAGGCTGGATGCGGTATTATTCTCGAAGGTCAGAATTACCCAACGAACAATGTAAAACCAAGCTAGGCATCGCAGAAGACAAAAAAAATGCATTCAACTAGTGGGATCATGGATTTGTTTGATTCAGGTAATTGAAAGTGTTTCATACTATTATTGCAACTTGAAGGCTTGTTTAAGTGTCTAGCTGTCAGTCAGTTTGGAAGGTGAAAAGTATTCGATTGTCAGTCTGTCAGTCAATAGAGATGAGAACTGTCTGCCTAATGGATTTCCTTACATAGATGACTGCATGGAGGTAGAAGTAAAATCAATGTGTTGTCATGTGCGAGTGTGCTGCCTCAAACTGCCAGGTGAAATGCATCTGTATTTGGTAACATCTACGTCCTTGTGGGTTTTTTTCTGTGCGGTTTGCTTGTTTGTTTGGATTTTTTTTAAAAAAATCTTTGGAAAAGACAGATGCACTCAAGATTACAGAGAGGGAACTGTCTGTTATATAGGTGATGGGTTATTTCTGAGCACCTATTTATAAGGAAGGGAAGAGGATTTCTTAACCTAGATTATTGGACTGTTTCCATCATGGGGACCTAATTCTACAAAAATGTGGAAACCATTTTTCAGTGCTTGTTTGCCTAGTACAAATTTCTTTGAATACGGATTTTCAATATTAATTAATTTTCGAAGTTCTTAAGCTAAATAAACTGCCTATATCTCTAAATGAATTGTTGTTGTTTTTTTCAGTGAGCTGCCTTTCTACAACTAGGCATAAGGGTTTTAGAGTCCTTGTTAGAATCATGGCTGAATGTTAGATCTATTCTCCTTACAAATTGATGGCTTTCCTTACCAAAAAATTATTTGAAGTGAGAACCATTTGCCACATGCAAAATACTTTCAGGAAGTGTGACTTTAGTTTGGTGTATTCAAAACTCTGACCTGATTTTTGGTTCTGCAGAACCTTAGAATGCATCCTCTTCATAACATCGGCTAGTTTAACAGTCTTGTATGCAGATCCTATTTTATAGAACCCATAAGGCTTGTGCTTGACCCAGTTGGCTTCTCCATATTTTACTTCTCTAGCAGGACAGAGGCCGTCATAGCTAGTTTTACATGCTCCATCAAGTTCAGATCCCAGTGAATTCACTCACATAAAACTGGGGTGTCTTTATACCAACCTTTAAATCCACCCCTGCTTGCCCTCTTTCTCTTTTGGCACACCTTGCCTGGGTGAGTGAACTAAGGATGTGACTATTATGCAATGGCAACTATTATGCAATGAAACAAGGTAGTTGGACCGCTTACACTATGTAACAAAATTTGAAAAAAAAATCTCTTCCTGGGTTGAAAGTGTCATTCCTGTTTAATTATGTGGTACTTACTTTGAAAGTTATACTCCAAAAACTTCATTTTTGTAGCTACCACAAACTATGTTGAATTGGTTTGAGACAGATATTCATTAAAAAAACTACAGCCAATTTTTCCATGTTTTTATGATAGAACCAATTTGGACGTGACATTTATAACCTAGAACATAAATCACATGTCACATACAGTAGTGTTATGGATCTGACTTTGTTCATGGATAGCATTAGCAACTATTTCCTTTTGTACTTCCAATTAAACCCCAGTAACCAAGAAGGCATAAAATGGCTAGGAGATATATGACCAAAAACTAGTTAGGAAACTGAGGTCTCTGTTGATGGTGGTGATTGCAGTCTTTGAAATGCCCTTCCCAAAGAATGCTTGCCTACTGCTCTCTTTGTTATCATTTAGTTAGCAGGAAAGACCTTCCTATTTTTCTAAGCATCTTGACATTGCTCACTTTAAAAATGTTTAGCTCTTTGAAACTGCTTTTTAAATTACTGATGGGTGTTTCCCCATACATTGTGAAAGTGAATTATTGTTGGTTTTGTTTGTTTTTGTAATGTTTATACAGTAGGCCCCTCTGATTAGTTGAGCTCATTGAACACAGTTTCAGTTATACACAAAGATATGTGTTATACAGGGTAGGGTGTGGAATACAAATCTCACATTTGTTGGCACTGTGTGAGCTATAGTAGGGGTAGGGATGTGGGGTAGGTCCAATTCTGCTGTCATGAGTTGGACCAGTGAACATCAGGGTTTTGTTATTCAAGCGTATTATGAGAACAACCATTTTGTTATAATGACACAGAGAGAGTTCTGCCTGAGATGACTCAGAGAGTGATGGAGAAATTCCGGGAACATCTTCAGCAATATATCGGCAATGATGGCTGTCAGTTGTCTGATATGATTTGTAAAACTCATTAAACCAAAATGTTTTAATTTTTTTCCCAGATATATATATATATATATATATATATATATATATATAAAACAAAAATCTAGATAGTTTTATTTATTTTATACCCCTTCAAAATGTGGGCAATCTTTATGCTCCACCCAGTACAATTTTTATTTATAATCTGGAACCCTATTTTTTTTACCTGAAGTGAATATTGTCTGGAGTTTCCAGTTGAAGCATGTCATAGAATCACGATGGAGGACCTAGTAATGTCTAGAGAAACATGTTCTCTCTATGCTTTCAGTATGATTCTATGAAACTCCCTGTTCAACTTCTGACAGAAGTTGACCAAATAAATATTTCTCTAGGCATCCAGCTCAATTCACCTACCCTACCTCCCTACCCCTACTATAGCTCACACAGTGCCAATAAATGTGAGATTTTTATTCCTCACCCTACCCTGTATAACACATATCTTTGTGTATAACTGAAACTGTGTTCAATGAGCTCAACTAATCAGAGGGGCCTACTGTATAAACATTACAAAAATAAACAAAACGAACAATAATTCACTTTCACAATGTATGGGGAAACATCCATCAGTAAGACATATTTCCTTGAATGAATCCTTCAGGTAAGATGTAGGCTTTCTGCATTTTGTTAGGCATACTAAGAATCTGAATAGACCCCAGAACCTCAATATGCTGGATATAAACTTCAGAAATAAATGAACCATGTGTGGGTGCTCCTTCTGTTTCTACAGACTTACCTAATGAGAAAAATGCAATGTTTTCAATGTTTTTCCTAGAAGCATTCCCTTTTATTTGAGTCTTTTTGCTCGCTTTTTAAAAATTAATTTGTTGTTTTCATCCTCATGTACCAGTACATTATGTGCTACATCATGGAGGTTAAACAATAGCATGTCTTGCTCATCCCCTGGACCCATTTATGTCTTCCCATATTTATAGTGTTCTTTGTAACCAACAGTGTGTGTTTTCATTATATATTTATTAGTTTTTTTTCAGGGTTCCTTAATTTTCTTGTAGCATTATTTTTTTTATAGAATTGTCAGTTTGGTCTTGGAAAGCTCAGCTCTTTCTCAAGCTTTTCTTGCAATGTTCATCACAATACTGATCAACATCATCACTACTATCGACAATCATCACCTCTCCCCTATCATTTCTTAAAGATGCATCTTTTGCTGTGACTACCTTTATTTATTTATCCCATTCTTCTCACCCCAAAAGGGCACTCTGCTTTAGAGGAAGCAGTTGCAACAAAAACAGCACAGTGATCAAGAGTAAGGGAAGGATGTTTTGAAAAAGTTGGGGACTTGTGAATAGCTGAGGATGATGGAGCAACAATCATATGCCATGGTCTCTCTGGGTATAAGGAACAAGAATTGGTGGCATCTTAGACCTCAGATAGAACTGAGATACCTTAGCTGCTGAATAAAAGGTAATGAGTTTGGAACATTATCTCCCCATGAACTAGCTAAAAGAAAATTTCCGATCATCAGTCAAAGTTCAGGGTGGATATGAACAAAATAGCAAGTGGATGTTTAGACAAGGACAACAAGTGTGGGGTGTGTGCAATAAATGTTGCAACAGTAGGTAGGAGGTGGAGCTGGAAATAAAGAACAGGTTTTGAAGAAGAGAACTAGACATCAGTGTTTGTATTATAGATATGATTAGTAAAGATGTGGAAGATTCTTTGGGACAGATTCTTTGGCATGAAACAGAGTGGTATAATTATCACAGTTGCAGAAAATATCCAAGTGATTCCTTAACCAGAAAGATGGCAAAGGAGTAGACAGAGAGGAAGGATTCACAATTGTCGAAAGTCAGTTATCTTGAGCCTCTTTAAAGGCCTTCAGTTGATAACAGTGTGAACAGAAATACGGAATATAGTGAAAGTTTGTGCTGGGGATTAAAGGAGCATAAAGTCATATTTCTTTACATTTTCTTGCCTTTCTGGAAGCCACTTAGCAAATTGGAGATCTTAGTTATTTTGAATGGATTCAATCTAGCAATGAATTGTGACAGTTATTATAGCATGTGGTCCCAACTGTAAAGGTGGGCATGTTTAAATTGAGGCTGTCAAAATGAATTTTGAGTTGCACTTCCCTCTGGTATACAGCAGCAGACAACCTCTCTCTTATGATCTTAGAGCTTGTGTTACACGGAAATACTTAGGTTTCCCCTTACTCCTCTTAAGCGCTACATCATTTATGAGAACGTTACTACTTATTTATTTGAGCATCAGAATATAAATGTCCATTTTGTCTGAGTAGATTGTACTGATACTCTTCTTGATACTTAACCTAATTTTTTGCAACACTGACATATTCAATTTGCATGGATTGAAAGAAGCCAGGGAAAAAAGGGGGTGGGGGGGAGCCAATCGAAACATATTGTAGATTTTTAAAAGAAAGATAGATGTTCATTAGTCTCAATTCTATTCACTCTACTTATTTGTTATTACTTTAAAGTTTAGTTTTTAGGCCATCATGTACCTCAGAAATTCAGCCCATGAGATGGGAGAAGTTCAGCCCATGAGATGAGCCCTTAGGCTGTTTTGAGCCTCCCTGAAGCCCCATTTTTTCAGTTTTCTAAATTGGCTTGCCCATCCCTTCTGCACCAAGAGAGACCCTTAAAAGAAGAAGTGGACAAGAAATAGAATCTTATTTTATTTACAACAAGACCTGTTGTGGGCCTAGAATGACCCCCATGTCAAAAGGTCTTCACATACCTGCACAAATAAAAAAGTATAAAAATCACATGGGAAGATGTTGTGTGACCCTTCAAGATCCCATGGAGTACACAGTTCCCCAAAGCTTAGCAGATTCCCATGTCAATGTTCTCTTTCTCAGTATGCCTCCTAAACCCCATGATAGGTTCAACTTAGGTTTTCCATAAGTTGGAAACAACTTGAAGTTATAGAACAAGAACTAAAAAGGCCCAATGAGATAGTATTCATAGTGGACATACCAGATTAAAACCAGAAGTAATTGCCTTGAGTATATGGACCATTCATAGAACCAGTGGCAAAACCTTAAGTTGACATAAAAGAGTTACACATAGAATAGTCTACAGCAGTATTTCTTAAACTCTGCTCCTCCAGATGTTTTGGGATTCAATTCCCATAATTCCTAACAGCTGGTAAACTGACTGGGATTTCTGGGAGCTGTAGTCGAAAACACCTGGAGGAGCAGAGTTTGAGAACCACTGGTCTACACAATTCCGACTGGAATTATTCTGCATGGTATGGTATTCTAGGAGACAAGGAGATGAGTTCGTATGCTTTTTTCATTTCAGAATGAGTAGACTTCCATTCTTTTGGCCAAACTGTGAGGGATAATGGCAGGAGAATATTCTTGTGGCTCTTTTGGGGCATACAACCCCCTTTGTCTGCTTTTAAGACATGGTGGTTAGCAAAAAAAAAAAAAAGCATACTTCCTATAGATTGGAGAATTTTCTATGCTAATTAAAGTGATCCATCCTTTGGACAACAATAAATGTCTCATCCTGATCATCATTAGTTCTGTTTTGATTTGAAGGCCATGATCAAGCATCGCTATGAATGTAATACCATAGCCAAATCTTTCATGCCTTGTGCCTTGAAGAATTGAATGTATTATATGAACTAGCAAAGATCCCAGTGACTTCAAGTGTTGAAATGTGGCAATGTAGATGTATGCCATGTTGGAGGCCAGAGCCAATATACCTAATTGTATATACTTAAGCACAATAATTAAGACTGCATGTATTCAATTTTTGCTTTGGAAAATTAGGAATATGCAAACAGGAGTTTGAAGCAGCATTTAATACTTACATATGTAAATTTCACTGCACCCATGTGCTACTTAATTACAAATTGTATTCCATAGATGGGCTCTCTGTTAAGTGTTTTAGCTTATTTAGAAACCTAGACCATGCTCTAACATGGGCATTTGTAAAATTATCATGGCTTTTAACATCTAAACCTTGTAGCTCTATGAGATGCTCATCTATCAGACTTCATTGTACAGAGATCATTGCAGGAGTTCTATTGTTTGGATAGGGCTCTGTCTCAAAATCCAATTGACTGTTATATGAATTGCTGGCAAAAAAATAAGCTGCTGACAAAACAATTACTGACTTGTTTCTTCAAAGACGGTGACAGTAAAATTGCCTTTGGGTTAAAATACTTGCTTCTAATTGTTGATCACTGCCCCAAGCTAGAAGCTGCAGGCGTTCTGCATAAATACATTCAGATAACTATTTTAACCCTGAGGCAAATATATTTCTGATGTTATTATCTCAAATCTGGTCATGAATAGTCTGTCTTGCTCAAGATAGGACCTGATTTAATAATCTGATGTATGTTTACAATTCCTAGTAACATGTTTATTCAAGAGGTAGCAATCAGCTGCTTTGGGATTTGAATCTAGGATTTGAAGGAATTAAAGCATTACTTTCATGATTAGATACAAGTTTTATTCAAGTCTCTTGGCTGTTTGTCCTCTTGTTAAGATTTGCATGAGGATCCATGCCACATGTCCAGTGGAACACTCTGTTCACATTGCCCTAACTATTTAGCTATAGGAATATCACAAGCAGGACATGAGGACAAGAACACTCCTCTTCTATATTCCCTGGGCACTAGTAAGAAAGACATGGTGCTTGTGATGCTGGAGGAGTCAAAAAGCCATCCTGAATAGTAGCTCTTTATGGTCCTAATATCCATGAATTTCTTTAATTCCCACTCTAAAGCCATCAAATTTGCCAGTAACCACTCATGCCTGTGGCAGTGAATCCCACAGTTCAGCTATGTGTCATGTGAATATTTTTCAAGATGTGTCCTGAATGTTCCTCCAACAGTTAGACCGTGGCTGGGTTGAAGACAAACCTCACATGGCTCCCCAAGCTTAATTTCAGCTGCAAAAAGCCCTCATGTATCCTTTTCCAGCCTTCCAAAGTTTACTATATATTTAAAATGTCTTTTTTTTTTGCATTTATTTCACTCTGTAACAAACCGAAATGATCCAGTCCCCAAAGAATGGCTCTTTTCCTCCATTTCCCCAGAATACCTCAATCCCTGAAGAGTAAAATTTAAAACTGGCTAAAAATTGTACAAGATGATGGCTAAAAGTGGTGTGGCATCATTCCAATTGCCCAAATGTAATAGACCGCATCTAGTTGCCTGTTCCTGTTTAAGGGGTGGTCCCCAGGTACTGTTATTATGAAAGAAAAGCTTCTCCATGGACCTCATCAGACATAGTCTTCTCTGCATCTTCTCTCCGTTTTCAGGTTCTGGCAAAAGGGAGCCGCACAGAGGCCATCCCACAATGCACAGCCATTTCTGGTGCCTGCTTGTGGGAACCCGTGTTGGAAGTGCCTGGAAATGGAGAGTAACAGGGAAAGCACAACAAATGGCAGGAAATGATATGGGATGGCCAGCCATCCCAGAAGATGGGGAAAAACAGTCCCTCCAACTTTCCCTCGCTTTCCCCCTTCCCGTTTGATGAGGTCCATTATCTAACTTTACTAATGTCTCTCATAATTTTATATACCAGTATCGTATCAAGCTTTATTAAGCCTTCCCTCCCCACAAGCTAGACAAATCCAAACATTGTACCTTTATACACTAGAACCTCAACTTAAGAGCACCTCAACTTAAGAGTGTTTTGAGTTAAGACCCATCGCTTGGTCCAGGTTTCACTTTGACGTACACGCAGCATTTTGCGTTAAGAGCCAGTGCCAGACTCAGTGCTAGTGCCAGAGTACAGGGCATTAGGGCTTCAAGTGAGCAGACTCCGTGCCTCGTGCTCTTGTCCACTTTGGGAGATTGCTCTTGCCTTTGCTCTTGTCTGCTTTGAGGAATTTTGGGTTCGTTGATTTTGTGTGGTTTTTATTCCTGGTATGTTTAGCTTCATGAAGAGAGGGAGGGAGAGAGAGCAAGAGAGAGAGGGAGTCTGGAATGAGTACAGTATGAAGAAAATGATGCTTCCGTCGCTCCACTTTTTGGTTTGTGCTCCCTTGCCACAACTTTGTGCTTCTACCATTGTGCCACAATTTTGTACTTCTACCATTTGAAAGGTGATCTTTCTTTTTTATTGTTCCATGTGAATGTGCAAGTTTTGCCTTGCTTTTACACTGACATTGTTGCCTCAAATGTGGTTCCTTGCCACAACTTTGTGCTTCTGCCATTTTCAATTTGGTCTTTCTTTTTAATTTTTTTATGCCAGTGTGCATTTATACAATATTTGTTATTTATAAAGTACATTTCTTATTCAAAAACACGTAACAAAAACACGTAACAAAACACATTGGGAGTGGATTTGGGGGGAGGGGCAGAACGGATTAATAGCATTTTAATGCATTTCGGTGGGAAAAATCGCTTTGAGATAAAAGCAGTTTGGGTTAAGAGTACAGTATGACTCATGGCCTTTGTGTGCTCATATAGTTCCATGGTCCACGAGCTTTATCCAGACATTTGATCACATTTGCTGGATCTCTTCATGGATTGATGCATAAAGACCTATGGGACATTCATCCTTTACATAATGCAGTGTTGGGCTTGACCACCTTCTCGTATGAAATATTGGCCTTTTCAATCTTCTAGGTTTCAGATCCATAACATTGTGAACCAGTCCTAAAAATAATGTATCTGGCTATAATTTATTTTCGTATTAAGGAAAACTATGGGAAATAACAAAAAAACCTAGGGATTAAATGTATTCTTTTTTAAAAGTGATAGATCTTTACCAACTGACTAAAACATCTTAAAATAATATTTAGTTTTAATTTAGCTTTCAAAAGGTTTGTTTGGTTTCCTGTTGTTAGAGCGGCTTGCTTTCCATCTGGTCTCTTTATTGCCAACATTTAGTACAAAAATAGATTGTTAGTTAAGGTAATTGTCATGCTGCAAGTTTTTCTTTCATTGTCTTCTTTAAATCTTATATAGCCTCTGTTTGAAACTCAAGGTCGTCAGTGGTCTGCTTCCTTTATTTCACTCATGTACTTTAGAACACACAATCCCCCCCCCCTCCAACCTGCATTTATGATTTATGGCTAACATATATCCCTAATTTTTCCTGCAAAAGCAATCTTTATTGTCTTTGTGGACTAACTCATAACAGAAGAACTTGTCTGTTTTGAGCTAAACCAGAACTCTTGTAAAAAAGGATCAAATTATTTCATCATGTTGAAAATGAAAAGGTATAATTACTTGTAATTAGACTTCAGAATTTTTGAAATTGAGGAATTCTTTTCCAGGGGTTTAAGATCACCCCAAATCAGTTCCGCTAGAAAATAGGAAATAATTTTCTGTTCAATTTGAAATTGATTCAATGTATGCTTTGACAGCATTTTTTTTTTGCTTTCATATTTTTTGTGAGGCTAAAGGTTTGAACTGCAGTGATTAATCTTACAACACTTTTTTTGTGATTCTGTACATTTGTTTAGTTCCAACTTTTTAATGCATGTCTGTCTTGAAGTAATTCGGCTGAGTTATTTTGCTTACTGATTTTATTTACTTCCTTTCTTCTGTGACATATATGCTGCCTTTCTAATGAAAAATGTCCAAAACAGAGGTATTGTAAACCTGCAGTACATACAAGTCATCATAAAGCAATCACTATGATAAACAATATAAAGTAATTGTGCTAATAAACAGATTTTTTAAAATCTTGACCAAAGTAGGCTGGTGGTAATTTGGAGAGATTTCTGCAAGGTGTAAAGTTTCCCATTACAGAAAGATATTTTTATAGCATTTTCCCACATCACTGGAAGGATTCCACTTTATATATATGTAACAGTCCTCATCTCATAAGCAGAGAGAACACATACCCAGATGCCTTGAAGTAAGGGGAAATTTGTGTCAGGAACTACTACCTAAAGCCCAATGTCTTTAGATTTGCAGCATTATTCAACCACTTTTATTGATATTTATGTACACAAGCAGCTTTTTTGGGCGGAATAAGGGCTATTATAAAACAGGTTTTTATTTTAGTAACTACATAGGATTAGTAAGCATAGTATTATTACAGGGATTTGTAATCAGGATAAAATACTATTTCTGCATGGCTGCATTGCCACATTTCTATTATTTGTACTTAAATGAACTAGCACTTATTAAAAACTATAAAAAAAGGGATTTCCAAAACAAAGAAACAATAATACAATCTCACAGGGCATTTCTGCAATTCTATGTAGTAACCTTGAAGTAAGCACAATTCTGAGTTCTTATTTCTAACTGTAGGTTAACTGAGCTTTCACAAGATCTTCAGCCAGCTGAGAAGCAAACTTTGCCTTTAAATTTGATAATATACAAACAGTGCCCTAATATAAACTGTTAAAGTAGGAACTCCAAAGGAAAAAAAACGAGGGGAGGGAAGTATCACAGCTTCCGCTTGATTATTGATCTCAGATTCAAACATTCACTAGCTGATCAATCACAATCAGGAGTAAATCTCTACAGCCTTGTAAACATCTAATTCACTTGCCAGAACAAGGAAAGTGCAACCATTATTTGGCATTCTAACAGTGATGTTATTACTCCTGGTGTGAAAAAAGTCAGATTTGCTTCCCCCCTCTGCTACACCATTAGTGATATACAACGTAATTACTTTTACATTAAAATACTAAAATACACATAAACACATAAACATAACCACTAAACCACAGAAGTGTAAATGTGCTATAAAAGATAATGCAAAAACTTAAAGCTCTGAAAACAAGCAATGAAAATTTACAAAACACAGCAATAAAACAAACAGCAAGCCAACTGAATAAAATCAGCAAAACAACAGTAATAAAAACAAGATGGCATTAGTTGGGAAGGAATTCCACAGTGTGATTCCTAAAAAATCCCCAATTTCTGTCCTAAATTAATTTACCTAGTCCAAAAAGGAGAGTGAGATAGGGAAAAAAATAAATAGAAGTAGGCACTGGGGGAAAAAAGGAGGTTGCATATACTGAACAAGACTGTCACCTCTTAGCAATCTCAGTGTGGCCAACATTGCCGTCCAGAATTGTAGACTGGAATCTTTCCCAGCTCTGTTTGGAGATGCCAGATTTCAAGCAGAGTTATGCCCCTTTTACTACTGAACTAAGCTTCAGTATGAGAGAAGACATTTCCTCAGATAAGACAGACCAGTGGTTCTCAACCTGTAGGTCCCCAGGTGTTTTGGCCTACAACTCCCAGAAATCCTAGCCAGTTTACTAGCTGTTGGGATTTCTGGGAGTTGAGAGGCAAAACATCTGGGCACCCACAGGTTGAGAAGCTCTGCAGTGGACCAAAAAGCTACACATCAATTAGGTTCAGTAGAGCAGGGGAGTCAAACCCATTTTCACTGAGGGCCACATCAGCCTTATGTTTGCTTTCAAAGGGCCGTTTGTACTTGTAAAACTGAAAATGTAACTATGCTGCCCTGGCATGTGGCAAGCCTCATTTGTCCCACAGGCCTTGCTTTTGACACGTGTGATTTATAGCAACAGGCAATAATAGTTGTACTCAACTTCTCCCTCTGTCCAGTCACATAAAAATATAGTT
Source organism: Anolis sagrei (assembly GCF_037176765.1). NCBI lineage: Eukaryota > Metazoa > Chordata > Lepidosauria > Squamata > Anolidae > Anolis > Anolis sagrei. The sequence goes on from NC_090024.1 coordinate 72,865,997, forward strand.
TGCAGAATTCTGTGCCAACTGCTTCTTCTAAAATATGTTCAAAAGCATATATGACTTGCGTAAATCATCAATAGTATTTTAATTTTCAATAAATGCCAAAACTTTGTTTTTACTTATATTGAAATGTCTGTGCACTTCAACATTATTAATAGAAAGTTTATTTTCGGTTATATCTGTGATGGAATTGTTTTACTATTGTAGGGTAGCTAGCTAGTCTCCAGGGTTAGGTTCTAATTTAACACACTATATAACTACAGTAGTTTTTCTCCAATAATGTTCTTATGTTCATAAAGAAGATCCCATGGACATTATTGACGGTAGTTTTTGAAATGCTTATCAGTTTCTCCAAAATACTTCCAATTGATTCCACATAAAATTGATAGTATCTTCCTATGTCTCTTTGCCATCCCTTTTCTTCCTTGGCCGCACCATTTTCTCCACAGCCATAGTCACAAATTTACAATTGGGCGTCTCTTTTCTCCTGCAACATTTCTGACTTTTCTTCTTTGCTCCTTGTAGTTTTGCCAAAATATTTCCTTTACTTGTTGTATCCATTCCTCCTGTTTGGCTTGCCTTCTCTCCTACGTTTTAGGAGAGAAATTTGCTATACTGATCAATAGAAACTGAAAAATTGCTACTGAACCTGTTAGAGGTCCAGTGCAATAAGATGAGCTGTTTTTTCCCCCACCAGAACACAGAGCAATGTGTGCTTCCGTGATTTCTTATATATGCTACCTGGCATCTCCATGCAACTTGTAGTGAAAGTAGATTTAACTGGGCCTATCTAGCCTGGCAGCTAACTGAAGAAGAAACTGTCACCCAGGCAGGTTATTTAGTTATTTGCTGCTCTGTTTGATGGTTTGTTTTTGTGTTTGTGATAAACAAGCATGATACGATTATATCGGATCATTTGTCAAACCCAGGCTCTTTATCTGACTCGTTCCTTTTTATTGGTTCGTATTATGGTGGATGGTTCTTCTTTTAAATAATGATTCTGTTTTTGTAGATATCATGCAGGAAGCTACTGCCAATTGTTGGTGTGTTTTATAAATCATATGCTTATGACGTTCACATTCTCCACAGTTTTTCTTGCCTCTTGCATATATAGTGGTGGTTTCTGGTTTTACTTAAATTCAGAACTACATATATACTTGACACTGGTGTGAGATCTGTCACGTTGGAGTCAGTAGATTGTGCAGATATTCCAAAATTCTTGCTTCAAAGTAGTTTGATACTATTGATACTAATGTTTTGCTGTGTTCATTGGCATTAGATTATGCAGAAATGAAGTCAGGTTTTTGTGTTCTCAATTTACAGTTGTTGGATAATGCATAATTTTAGGCACTTGGAGACATTTTGAGATGTTGGGGCTTATGTGTGCGGTCATGTTCCTGTCCCCAGTTTTAGTCTGAATGTAAATGCCTGAACAGGTTCTGTGTCATACAGAGAAAAGTGCCTGGTAAATTTTTATTCCACTGTTTCTGCTAGCATGTTGGCTACTTATTTATGTCAACAAAGAAAGGTGGTGAACACACTGCCATATGTTTGTAGCTGGAAAGCTCCTAATTTGAGTGATTTGCTCCAAGTTCCTTGGCAAGCATCACAGGGAAGCTGTGATTTTGGACCTAGGATTTTCATCACCCAAATTCAACATTCATTCACAACATCACACTCATTTTCTTTCTTAGTATGATGATGATGGCAAATACATGTAATAAAATACAATATAATAGAATAGAATACAGTTTAATTCCATAAAAAAGCAAGATGATCCTTGTCAGTAGATCAACAGATGAAGAGAAGGCGAGTCTAGCTTTTGGAAGGATGGTTTCAGACAAATTATGTGCTTTTAGATGTGTTTCTGGAGTCAGATCTGATCCTGGATGGTCAGCTAAGGACTGAGACTAGGAATCCTTCTTCACAATGTGGGATAGTGTGCCAACCGTGCTTCTTTCCAAAGCTTTCATTTAAAACTTTTAGTCCAAAGTGTTGAGGCTAGTCTCTTGATGGCATCTGGTTATTAAAGCCGCAACTACTTAGTTACAGCACTGGTTCTAATTTAGTTCCCAAGCCCAATTCAAAGTGCCAGTGAAACCTTTAAAGCTCTAAATGAGTTATAATCCAAACTCTCACCATCATTAGTGTGGATCTGCTTCAATTTATTCACATTTCAGAGAGAGTTTATTTGGCGCCTCAATTCTCAATACAAGGAGGTCCATCTAGATTCCTTCTTCATTGGTCACCTGCCAGAAGGTTTTCTTCCCCAGGTTAGTAGGCTTCTGTCTTAAGAGTTTGAGCTCATGAATCAGGCAACTTCCATGAGGGTAAGGACCACTTTTTAACCTGGTGGCAGATCACAGTACAGTCAGCTTTCCATATCTTGTGGATTCAGCCAGAATCTTTGATGAAGCCTTGATTTTGCCATTTTATATTAGGGGATGGGGCTGATTTTACTATGCTATTGTAAATAAAGGGGCTTGAGCAAATCCCAGATCCCAAATCCCAGATACCAAGGGTTCACTAAAATGTGTTTTCCGTTGAAAATAGGCCAAAAATGTGCCTTAAAAATTAACAGAAGTCACATGTGGTTTGTGCTTTTGGATTTTGTATATTTTTAGCAAGGTTTTTTTCTTCAGTTTTCAGCATGTGGAGTAAATATAGGAGTGGAAGATTATTTGAATCTATAATACTGCAAAAGGTATTTGAGGACATTTAAGTTCAAATTTTTAATGTAACCGTGACATTGTTTTATCTTGCTGTATCTTGGCTCCTATCTGTTTATTTGTGTTTTTCCCCCAGTACATTCTAATGTGCTGAATATTGATTTTTAATTTAGACTTCAAAGAGCAAATATGGGAAAGTTGGTGGTTGGGGACCTGCGTTCTTTATAGGCATTTTGAACCATGCTAATCGTATTAAGTATACTTTCCCAACTTTGAGAGTAAAAAGTTGACTTACAATCTCAAGATATTAAGCTTTACATGTTGGTCTGAATACAGGAGTGCATACATTCCTCCTTATACATTGCCCATAACAATAGGAGGAAAGATGGGGATGTGTTTTTGCCCTCCCAGTTTTGTTGTACTCCAGATGGCCTGTCCATTGAGGTTTTCATGCATTGGAGTTGAATATGTGCAACAAGGGAGCATAACCTTCTCCTAGCAGAAAGAATCCTGTACTATATCACCTTCATCTCACCTCCTTTGTCCTCAGCTTACCACAATTGATGCAAATCGAGTTGAAAAGGCAAAAGTGCAAGCTGAATAAAATAATGAATTCATATTTTATTAATGAATATTTGATAGTAAAAATAATATGCTTTCAATTATTTTTGCAAGGGAAGGAGAGGAGAGCAGAATCGGGGCATTCTCAATCAGCTCTTGCAAATGTAGACCGCTGCAGCCTCTCCTGGATTGTGTATTTTTCTCAATAACTTCTCCTCTCTTGCCCATACTCTGATTCTGCTTGGCAACAAACATCCCAGTTTTCAATCGTGAAATATTGGAGAGCATGATGTAGGGAATTGTGAACATTTCCTTTACAATACAGGAGCCTCACCTTCATGCAGATTGGAAAGAAACAACCTCAGGGTGGGAAGGGCTGTGGGGATGGGAACTTCGAAACATGATGGACAAGGAGGATTGAATTACATATCCCCTTTTCTGCCCCAGTTGATACAAAATGATGGGGAATTGCAATATAGGGCTTCTCTTATCCCATATCCCACGTAGTGTGAAAAAGATCTTGGCATCCTCATAGACAACAAGTTAAACATGAGCCAACAATGTGATGCGTCAGCAAAAAATGCCAATGGGATTTTGGCCTGCATCAATAGGAGTATAGTGTCTAGAGCCAGGGAAGTCATGCTACCCCTCTATTCTGCCTTGGTTAGACCACATCTGGAATACTGTGTCCAATTCTGGTTACCACAATTGAAGGGAGATGTTGACAAGCTGGAATGTGTCCAGAGGAGGGTAACTAAAATGATTAAGGGTCTGGAGAACAAGCCCTATGAGGAGCGGCTTAAAGAGCTGGGCATGTTTAGTCTGAAGAAGAGAAGGCTGAGAGGAGATATGATAGCCATGTATAAATATGTGAGAGGAAATCATAGGGAGGAGAGAGCAAGCTTGTTTTCTGCTGCCCTGGGGACTAGGATGCAGAACAATGGCTTCAAACTACAAGAAAGGAGATTCCATCTGAACATTAGGAAGAACTTCCTGACTGTGAGAGGTGTTCAGCAGTGGAACTCTCTGCACCGGAGTGTGGTGGAGGCTCTTTCTTTGGAGGTTTTAAACTGAGGCTGGATGGCCATCTGTCGGGGGTGTTTTGAATGCAGTTTCCTGCTTCTTGGCAGGGGGTTGGACTGGATGGCCCATGAAGTCTCTTCCAACTCTATGATTCTGTGATATATTTTATACTAATTTATTATACTTCTTTGTCAGAGACTTTCTCAGGATGAGGTAATCTAGACTGTCCTTAATATTGAATTTAAGAGAATGTCTACTTATTAGTGTTAATGGTCAGTATAGCTGAAAAATGGAATTCACAGTTCATATTTGCTTTTGGCTGTGGGACTGAACTTGCCTCAATTTATTACAAAGTCAATAATCAGCTCAGAAATGAAAAAGATTAGTAATTATTAGATTTTCAGAAGAAAGTACTAATGTTATGACCTATGTAACATTATATAGTTACAAAAATGCCATAAAATGATTTTTTAAACTCATATTTATAGTCAGTAGATGGCTTATTCGCTCATCTTGCTACTTATACGTCCATGTAGTGTTAATTAATACTTTTGCAGTAATTATAGAATATTTTAAATATACATTATTCTTCTAAATTTTAAGAGGCTGGATTTTTAAAAAAATAATTTATAAGGATAATAGAACTGACCTGCAGTTTCATAAATTCTAAAATAAAGAGGTGTTTTTAATTTAAAATCTTTACATTTTGATAGCTTTTAATAAGGAGAAGAAACCTTATGGATTTTATGCATTTCTTCCTCCCCTTTTAAATTGACTCTCAGTGGCACAAAAGAGGGCATTGTTCTGTATGAGGAGGAAAAGTGCTTGCCCTTGAATAATGATATGAGGATCTTCTGTCTTTGTACTATATTAAGCAAAATGTCTTCAGTTCCATTTCCTATAACTGTTCTGATTAAGTAAATCTTTAGCATGTAGCCGAGCTGATCCTAGTGAGCAAAGTGTAGCTTTCCTCTTCTCTCTTGAGTATATGGTGGGTATTGATAGCCCCAGCTCCTGTGTACCTGTTTGAGTAAGGGCCAAATAATACTGGCACTGGTGGGCATATTTGTATAGAGCAAATATGGGAGTCAGAAGAGGGATATTCCCCAGGATAAAAGCAGGAATGGAGATATTTGCCATGATTTAACTTGATGCCATGATTTTGCTTAAGACTTACTGGTTTTTAGAGTTTTAAATCTCTTGACCCTTAGACCTGATTTGTTTGTGCAGGACTGTGTCCCTCTTCTCATGAGCTGGTCATTGACCGTAATATAGTGAACTTGAACTCGAACTTATTGGTTCATTGGGTGGTTCTTGAATGCCAACTATAGTGAGCTCTATAGAGATTTATTGGGTGGTTCTATAGTGAGCTCTGTAGTGATTCATTGGACGGTTCTACAATGGCAACTATAGTGAGTTTGATACCAGTTTGAGCCTACTTGGTGGGCTGAAAGGGACTCTCTGAGCACCTTAGTGTTGGCAGGGAGTCCCCAGTGCCATCTCTATCCCACTGTTTTACTGCTGGTTACAGCAGCAAGATGGCCATTTACCCTTGTTCTCAGGGGCCCTCCTTCCTTTTACTGGATCAGGTGACTTGCGTAGGAGCCTGGGAGGATTGGGGGGGGGGAGACCTGCTCTTCCTCCTTCATGAGTTATGTGACCTGGTAGAAGGAAGGAGGACCCCTGAGGGATCTCATTGCTGCAGCCAGTAGCAACCCAGTGTGGGGAGTGGTGTAGGAGGAGACACACATCCCACATCCCTAGGTCAACTGGACTGTCCCTAACCTGGGGAAGAACCTGACTCCCGCTTCAGGAGTTGGATTTTCACCTGAGGTAGGTTAACCTGAGGTAAAGCTGTGTTAAATTCAACCAACTCTGTGTGATGTTTAGTTGTTGTGGGGCTAATCCCTTTCTACAACAACCTAAGTGATCAGCGTAGATGTGCCCATAGTGTAAATCTAGCTCCTTTGACCTCATCACATTGAGGACCAATTTACGGCTGATAGCATGGGATTCACCAGGCAGCCTGGCAAATCTAGTGGATAACAGGGGAACTCGTTACCGTGTGCCCCGCATCGGTGCTTTCCTCATCCCACGGGGGAAAGCATCACAGTCTGGATTACCTCTGTTCTTCTCAATGAGAACACAGGAAGCCTCCCATGTTCTCTGGGCAGCATCCTAGAAAGCTTGGAGGACACTGGGAGGATGGAATCCTTCCAGAAGTAGCTGTATGTCATCTGATGAGATCTGGCAGGCTCCCTCCTCCCAGCATCCTCCAAGCATCCTTGAACACTAAAAATCATCCAATGTCTTTAACATCTTTGTGGCTACCAATATCTTCTCTCTTCTCTGTAACATGTAGGCCAAATTCTTAGCGCTGGTTTCTGGCCCTTTGTCAAATGTTAGATTGAATGTGGTGCTAAGGAAATAAGCATAAAGCATAAAGATCTTGAAGTGCATTTTGTAAGCATATAATAACCATAAATAAATTTGCCTTAAACCAACATTGCTATACTGTGCTTCCCTTTTGTTCCATACTTAGTGTTTAGAAGCATTTTAAGGAGTGAAGTACCAAAGCATCCTTTAAAAAAATATTAATACCCATTATCTGTCTCTTGTGTGTCTACTTGATTTAGAAGTCGCCCCTTCATCTATCATCTCAGAGACACATATATAAAAGCCTGTCTTGTGCTCTAAACCTTCTGGGCATGTTTAGAAAGTTTTTAAGGGGGCAGAGAAAGCAGTGTTGTGTTCTAAATACCTTTTCACATAATTTGGCTGCACTCCACAGTTCTCCGTTTTTCATCAAGTCTTCTACAGATGGAATACAAAAAAATAATAGATAGTCAAGATTGGGATCTCTCTTCATATTATGATTTCTTCTCACTTATAACTCTCGTCATCTTCTACTGTTTTTAAAAATGAGTAACATTTTGAAAAGGTTGTTAATGAATTTCAGGAAACTTGTTCATACTTTTGAAAAAAGCTCAAGCTGCACCCATGAGGGGAAGAACACTTTGGGTGAATCTATAATACATTCACAATGTATCGATTTTAGACAAGCAGATTTCTTCAGTTCGACTTGTTTCACAGATGTCTTCTGTTGATCTCCTAAAACTGTCCTTCTGGAAATGAACTGGAGGGGGGATCTTGGCAATGCTATTAGTTAAACCTCTGACAAATTTGGCCTTAAAATGAATATTCAATATTGAGTAATGGAACAGCATTGCTCTTACTATAAATATATCACCTTGTTCATCTAAGCTAACTACATATTAATCATTTGCACCACTGCCAGGTTACTGGTCCAGAACAATGCTTATTTATTCCTCAGGCAATTCTCTAACTAATAAATAAATCTAGTACTGGTGAAGAGAAAGGGGGTGGGAGGGAAAAAATCTTTTCTCTGTTTCATACCATCTTTTTGCATATTAGTAATACGCAAAATGGGTATTACATCTGCTACTTCTCTCTTTCGTCTCCATTTCTACCATGCCTCCCTAACATTTCTATGGTGATCATAGGTGATAATAAACATGCCATGGATTCTTGCCATGCCATGTGAATACAACCCTGAATTCTGATAAGCTGGTAAGTTATATGCAATGATTATTAAAATAATTGCTTATTTATGCCACATGAAAACAAAGCAGATTATTCACATAGACGTATTGACCTGACTAGCCAAGTTTTACAGCATACAGTCAAGTAATATTTTACTCCTTTTACAATGAATTTTGCATTGCCTTTTGGACTTGACAGTATTGTGTTTCTAATTTTGTTGTTCCTGCTAGTGTTCACCTCTAGAGATAGGTTCGGTGTGTGTGTGTTTTTTTAAAGCGGTGGCATAACCTCTTGTATGTTGAAAAGACAGAACAAGTTGACATAACACAAAACATACCAAATGTCATGACTGAGTGTTTTCAGCCATGAAAAAATGGTAGATAATATGAGTTTGGTTTTTGGGAACTGGTGAAGTGTGCTGTTTCATCTAAAATTAAAGGAATCATGAAGTTTTTGGCATTAGCTAAGTGTCTCTTAATGTGACCCCTTTGAATCAGTTCACATGTGGAAATATTTGTTATCATTACAGATAGAATGCAAACATTTATTGAGGCATTTGTGGTTCATTGTGTGCAATACATGTATGTTATGGAAATTACTGGGGTCTTCTGCTGCATGTAAAATAAGTGCACAGCAAGCCTAAAACATTTGTTTATATTTTACATACACCTTATACACATGATCTGAATATAATTTTACTCAATATTTTAATAATTTTGTGCACGAAAAAATCTTGTGAATGTTGAACTATCAGAAAACAAATAAGGAAAGCAGATAGGAAAGAAGAAAGGAACGCAAGTGAGGGAGAATGACACATAGAGAGGTTCACCTGAAGCTCCCAGCCCTGATCCCTCCTCGCTGCTGCAGGCAAACACGCATCCACATACATTTCTCCAAGGATGTAACAACTGAATGTTTAGTTAACATTGGCGGGGGGGGGGGGGATTAGAGAGAAGCAACTGTTATTTATTTGAATGACACTATTGCGTGCTCCCCTAATATCTGTACCTGAAGCTGCTGCCTCACTTTTCTAATTACAGTGGGCCCTTGGTATCTAATGTGCTTTACCTCCGAGACCATCTGTGAATACTAAAGTCCCATTATATACAGTTGTGTAGTAAAAAGGCATCCCTATGTAAAATGGCAAAATCAAACTTTACTGTTTGGATTTGCGAGGTGAGGATGATAGTTTTAAGCCGCTGATGGCTGAATCTGTGGATACAAATGCAGATACAAAATTCATCACTGCTAAGGGCCAACACTTTAGGACTCCATCTGAATGGGTATGGGTGCTCATTCCACACAGATTAAATCGCATTAAGTAAAGCACACAGTGTGTACTGAAAGAAATGGACAATCAGTACAGAAAAATTGTTGAGTCTTATTCCCGCGTGCAACAAAGCCATTCATTTATTTGTTTTCATTTTGTATCCTGTGTTTTCTCAACCGGGGACCCAAGGATGGGGGGAATGTCTATGCTTTTCTCCTAGTTCAGAAATTGCTATTTAATTTTTCTAACCTTAACCTCCAAGAAACCAAGATAACCCTATGATTGATATCGGAGATAAAGATCTTCTGGGGAGGCCCTGCTCTCGATTCCACCTTCCCCCCAAGTGCGACTGGTGGGGACAAGAGAGAGGGTCTTTTCAGTGGTGGCCCCTCAGCTATGGAACTCTCTCCCTAGTGAAATCAGGGCAGCCCCCTCCCTCCTGATGTTCAGGAAGAAAGTTAAAATGCGGTTTGTGACCAACTTTCAGACAGCAAACCTCGTAGTGCAATAAGATAATAAGGAATAGTGAATGGACCAATGGAATGACTACGGACTCTATTTTGGATGGCGTGATTTTAATAACGGTTTTTAAGTCGTATTGTTTATCGGTGGGTTTTAATTTAAAAGTTCTTATATTATCGATGTCTAATTCTTATGCCTTATGTCTAAATGTTATTTTATGTTTATGTTTTAATTTGGCTAGGTTAATTTATAGTTATATGTTATTGTCTTGCTGTTATCTTTTGTTTTTGCATGTATGTACAACATTGAATTTGCCTTTATAATATTGGGAACCGCTTTGAGTTTCCTTAGGGCAGTGGTTCTCAACCTGGGGTCCCCAGATGTTTTTGACCTACAACTCCCAGAAATCCCAGCCAGTTTACCAGCTGTTAGGATTTCTGGGAGTTTAAGGCCAAAAACATCTGGGGACCCCAGGTTGAGAACCACTGCCTTAGGGGGAGAAATGCAGTAATAAATTCAGTAAATAAAAAATAAATAATTTCAATTATTGCAACACCAAGGTAATTATTTTAAGTATGACACATATTTTGGTTCTCCTTTTAAAAAATCTAGGTTCTGGGGCAAAGGAAAGATATGTGTTATTACTCTACAGCTTGTTTTTCTGGGTTCCATCCATTATGTTTCTTGATTTCAACCATGTATCCCATACATTTGCTTCCAGCATTATTCTTGTAAGGAAATCAAATATTTCCGGCCAATCCTAACTCTGATCGCTTAGAAGTAAGATCCAGGGATCTTTGTGATCCTAAAAATTCCAAGCATGCATGTTTAGGAATGTAAATGTAGGTTTATCAAATGTAGGTTAATTTATATTTCCCATCATCAACAGATGTATTCTACTTTTTCTTTTCCTGACTTTTTAAAAAAAATGCATTATTTTCTCTGCACCTTTTAATAGAAATATAAATGATAATTTAGGCTATGAACTTGCACTGGTAAAGTCAGTATAAGTTCTAGATAGCCTCTGTGTATTTTGAGCGGATGATGCAGTGAAATCTTTTGGCCGCTAGCCTAAACCTAGTTACTTGTAAATAATATCATTTCATGATAGTGTGACCAGAATGTGATAGTAGCATCCCTGAAACAGTTGCTTTCCTATTTTGCTTGATAATAGTTTTCTTCAATGTTCAAGTATTTTTCCGTTTTAATTATTAAAATGCTAAATGCAATGCTAAAATTGCAGTTATTATTTTAACAAACGTATAGAGAAATTATTGTCTTCATAGTGAATATCACTGAGAAATATACTGGCTGCAGTGACACTGCCGTGCATAAGCCTTTTTTTCTACACAAAACATATTTAGCAACTGACTAAAATCTGAGCAGAAAGCTCATCTTGAAAGACTCCTTAATTAAAAATTAAACGATGAATTAAAACTTAAATTATGCAAAACTAATGAGCTACATTATGAAAACCAACAATTAGTGCACTACAATATATGCAAGAGAAGTGCTAACAGTCTCCCGTTTTGGAGGGGTTTTTATTTGGATTTTAATCTGCATTGCATGCTGTTTAGAAATCCTTCATCCTGAAGTACTTTGTATATTTGAATTGAGATATAAATCAGCAACTTAAGATTTGTAATGTTTACGAAACACATCAAAGATTTAAATGTGGGTAATAAAAATGACTCCTTTTCAAAGGAAAAAGAGAGAGAAGTGGGCTGTGGATTGAAGATCCAATTGGTTTTCAATTAAAGAAACATCACATTTGTGTGTATGGTTCAAATCAGGTCATCATGTCATCTGGCACAAATCAATAGACTAAGAATGGGCTCATTGACAAAAGTTGTAATTTAACTTACTGCTCTAATTCCCTCATGCAGAGATTTCTCTGCATGCTGATATAGGCACCTGCTAATTGCAGATAGAAAGATTCCGAGCAATGAATTTATATATGCATGAGTTTTCTAGGGATCATCAAAAGGGCACTATTAAATTGTAGATTCATCATGAAGCTACTCTCTAAATATACTATGTTAAGTATTGAGCTCCTGGAGGTGGACTTTCAAATCTCATTAGTTTAAGAGACCATTAGATGACAGTGTGCTGGCTTTGAATCCTGTTTGCCATTCCTTTTTCTAGTGCCCCAGTAGAAATGCTTTTATGCCTCTATGTTTTAGTAGCTAAATAGGTCTGTACCTTTGCCTTGGGATTGCTTTAGCCACTTAGCCTAATCAACGACCTCTACAACCAAATGGATTAGTGAATGGCATAGCTTAAATTCAAGACTCTATAGACACAATCTGTTATTTCTGATCAAACAGATAATTCATTGAGATTGGGCCGTAAGTTTCACGACCAGCTACATCTCGAGTCTTGACAGGTGTCATTTCTATCACACAAGATTTGACTGTGAACTGGTGACTATTAGAATAAGCATGTACCATCTATATAAATAAAAATGTAATGTTCGTTTGTGGGATTAACAGAACTCAAAAACCACAATACACAATACACCTAACAGTCCAACTAGTGTCCATCACCCACACACACAACCCTAGCAGAACAGACTTAAACCTCCCAAAATATACCATATATACATATACACATACATATACACATGCACACAGTCATACACACACACTATATATATATACACACAAATATACACATATGCACACATACATGTACATACATATATACATATACACATGCACACATATACATATCCACATACATACATATATACACACAAATATGCATATAGACAAGCACACACATATACATAATATGCATGTACACATATAAATACACAAATATATACCCACATATATACACCCACATATATACACAAATACACACACACATATGTATATACACATATAAACACACAAATATATACACACACATATACACACACAAAATACATATACACAGACTAGCCCACAGCAACGCCTGGCAGGGGACAGCTAGTGAATAACATAATCTTGATTTTCACTTATCATTGTATCTGCTTAACACAGTCAAACACATGTCAATGTATTGTCGAAGGCTTTCATGGCTGGAATCACTGGGTTGTTGTAGGTTTTTTGGGCTATATCAGTGGTCCTCAAACTTTTTAAACAGAGGGCCAGGTCACAGTCCCTCAAACTGTTGGAGGGCCTGATTATAATTTGAAAAAAACGTGAATGAATTCCTATGCACACTGTGCACATATCTTATTTGTAGTGTAAAAAACACTTTAAAACAATACAAACATTAAAATGAAGAACAATTTTAACAAATATAAACTTATTAGAATTTCAGTGGGAAGTGTGGGCTGGCTTTTGGCTGATAGATAGGATTGTTGTTGTTGTTGTTGTTGTTGTTGTGTGCTTTCGAGTCATTTCAGACTTGGGTTGACCCTGAGTGAGAGCTGGGTAAATTACCTTGGAGGGCCGTATCCAGCTCCCGGGCCTTAGTTTGAGGACCCTGGGTTATATGGCCATGTTCTAGAGGCATTCTCTCCTGACGTTTCGCCTGCATCTATGGCAAGCATTCTCAGGGGTAGTGACCTCACAACAACCCAAACACATGTCAATTCAGAAGTAAGGTCTGTGTTTTCACTCCCAAAGAAATCTATATTACAATACAATGCAAGTTTTGTGCTCTGCCTTTATCACTCAAGTTTACCTAAATTTACTATTGCTCTTCTTTTCATTGAAAAATAATATGTGCATTTGTCTGTTCTTGCCTATGTCTTTGCTGGTAGAAATAGATTGCATACAATTGATTTTATTCAAATGAATTTGAGTACAACTGGTTGTTATTATTTTGGTTCCTATTTTAACAGAGAATGCTGTATAGTATGTTTTGTATTTTGCATTTCCCCTATTTTTTTCTAGGTTAGGAATTGTTACATGGGAGGCTATATTCAGATAGTGATAATTAATGGGTCTCTTCTTCTTTACTTAACCAGTACTAAATAATTAGAATTAGAAGATGAAACTAAAGAGAAAGAGTGAGAGAGTTATTGAATATATTGGATGCTCTGTCTGCTTGAATGGCACTAAGCAGCTGTTTAGGTGGGATACCAGGTTCTCCTAGAGTAAATATATTATTTGTGAAAGATCCGTGTTAGCCAGAGTACAGTGTAACATTTCAAAGCCTTCGACAGTCTCTCCAGGAGGTGGTAGTTGTGGAGGCATAATGGATATCAGCATCTTCAACTGACAGTTCCTTTCCTCTTGTCTGTCATGACTATTTACTTCTGATCATACCATCTGACACTTCTATGCCACAATAGAAAGCCTAACCAGCAAAGGATAAGAAAGACATTGGGTTCATGGTTTTCTTGTTATGTCACAACAGGCAGCTGGCAACTCATTAACACCATGTGGGGGTGTAAAAAATAACAGTGTGTTATGAATTGTGCCTACAGGCACTATTATATAAGGGAAACCTATACTATGCACTTGAAATCAGATGAACAGTTGACTGAAAAGGGTGGTGTATACTCAAGAAATGACTGTCTAGTAGCCTGAAGTGCATGGCAAAACTATCATACTATAAGCAAGATATTCTGCATTGTTACAAATATTGGTTATGCTAATTAACCAACTAATTTGTGTATTTTCAAAAATAAATTCTGCCCCTAACATAGGCCAGTGCAGTGGCTTTTAATGTTTCCTGCTTGAATAAGTGTTCAGTCCTGATTTATATAGTCCTCTAGGCAAAACAAAGGAGAATTTTGTTTTCTAATAGTATACTCCAAAATCAAAGCATCAGCACCAACATGAGATCTTGGATTGGATCCTAGTTAGTTATATGGAGTAGGATTAATGGAAATTGATTTTCTTGTCAACCCTTCCAAATGACATCCTCTAACAATGTTACAGATATAGAAGGTAGATTGTTTGAGATGTTAGCTGTCTCGGCCACCAGCTGAAGAGAAAACTGTTAAGTATTTAAAAGCATATTTTTATCATAATTGGCTTCATAATTGTTTAACTATTTCACAAACTGCTACTTTTTGATTTTTGTCCTCGTATGCACAATTAAATTTATTTGTAGCAAGGAAATTACCAGTTTGTGCCAAAAAGTAAATACAAATGAAGAATCTGCACAGATCATAGATCTGTCTAGTTTAATATTGTCAATTCTATCTACAGCCTCCAAGGATTTTAGGCAGGAGTCTTTCCTATTCCTATCCGGAGAACCAGAAAGGGTGGCAATGCATGGCAGCACGTGTTGCCCCGCTGCCCTTTCCCCATCATATGGCAAAAAGGGGAAGAAAGTGTGAGTAGCTCCATCAGAGCTACCCAAATACACTTATCTTGATGTTTTTTTTAAACAAGTAAAGTAATGAGGCTCATCCTTGCATAGCTTCCAAAATCAGATGAAGCCACATGTGTTCAGGTGTGACATAGTCATAAAACCATACGAGAAAATATACTAATGTTACTTGAACATGAAGACCAATCTATGCTATTACAGATCACAGAAGCAGTCCTAAAAGTCTTTGCACATGGGAATGCACAATAATGATGCTCTGACGTACATGTGAAAGGCTCACCAAAAGACCTCTAAAACAGACTAGTATGAGAACAAATTATCTTTAAAGTTACGGGGTCCTAAGGTATCTCATCTAGAGAGACTTGAACTAGTTTGCAATTCTAGCGAAAGCAATCCACTCCAGCAGAAAAAAAAGAGACCTAAATGACATCCCAATCGAGTAATAGGTATTATTATATGATAGAATGAACTTTCTGTCCTAGGTTTTCCATTGGAAGTGTGGTTCTCAAAGGTGCACACCATCCTTATAGTTTGTTCCTAATTTCTTTGTTCGGAGAGATAACTATATACCTGCTATGTACTCTCAGTTTATACCGACACTGCTTTGAATAGTTACTCCGATTTTCTACTATAGATCTTTCCTTGTACAATGTCTTCTTCATTCCACTTTCTCACCTTAACGACAGCTTTCTCCTATTGTTTGTGTCATTAACTTAGCTACCATTTCACAAGTGGCCTTTTCAATTCCCCTTATAATTTTGTATATTGTAGTAGGGCCTCTTTTTAATTTCCTCTTTTTCCAAGGACTTCACCTCTGCCATAGTTGCTTTAACCTTTTGGACTTCCTAACTTTCCAGAGTCTTCTATCATTCTGGCTGTTCTCTGATGTTCCTTCTCAAATCCCTTTAATGTCATCTTTTGTAATAAGGTGCCTAGGACAGTATTTCAAGTGTTTGGCCTCAGTAGTCCTGTATATACTGCTAGAATAATCTCCTCTGACTTAAATGCGACAAGCAGGTCAGCCTTTTAAAGGCTGCAGGGCAATTGTGTTGACCTGGGATTGTATTGGCCTTTCATACTGCTGACACTGGAAGAGTCTGAAATGACGGTCAGCTTCCTTGAGGGCATTGATAATAAATAATCTCTCTCTTTTGTCTTTTCTAATGGAGCAATAAAATGTTTTGGTTTGCTGATGATGATATCTTGGTTTCTAAAAAAAACCTTTAAATAATATTCATAAGCAATACATGGATAACTCTCCCATTTTTATCAATTTTTTGAAGCTGCATGGCAAAAGCTTAGACAACTTTTGTCACTACAGAAGTATTCTGTTCGGTCACTTTTGTGCAAAGGAAATGAACAAAGTGGATGCTAGCATTTCAAATACTATGTGTTGTATAAATGTTACTTAAAGGTCTTGTTAAAATTGCCCTCACTTACATAGTAAATGAAAATTACTAATAACAGAAGACACCAATGACATCAATGGTGAGCAAGAGAGAGTTACATATTTTCTCAATAATCTATCACATACTGAATAAATGGGGATTTGAGTTTTCTATATTTGGCAACTACCCTTTGTTTCTTACCCAAGCAAACTAAACTGTTTTGAATTCTTATAGTAGCAGTGGTATCAGTGCCAATTTCTGTGCCATATTTTTCTGGTAGTATTATTGGTGACATGAATGTGTGTATGAACCTTCAAGTCTCCTATTGATTTTTGGTGACCCCATGGATTTAATCGTGTTTTCTTTGGCAAAGAATACTCACAGGTGATTTTACCATTTTTCCCCTCTGAAATATAGCCTATAGTACTTTGAAACAAATAGCTTATGTAGCTAGTGATTACATCTATTTACAGCTTTTGATTTTGTCTGTTTTCAGTATATTTACTGAATATACTGTAGCCTTTATATCAGCTAGCTGTTGGAAGCTTTTACTTTTTGTTGCTGTTCATTCTACACTATCACAATTCCTGTATGACAAATACAAGTCTAGCATCCCTAATCTGGAAATCTAAAATTCGAAATGCTCCAAAATCCAAACGTTTTGCTATCAGCTACCCACTATTGTAGGTGATGGCTACAATAGTCCTGCTCATTCATTCACGGCTTCCTGAAGAGTACTATCTCTCTCCCCCCCCCCCCCCCAATATCTGTTCCTTTATATCCCCAGTCCCTCAAGTTTTCAGTCTATCTTCACTCCATGTTTCACACACAACACAAGTAGCAAATAAATGAGATTCAGCACTGGAGAGAGCCATGAGCATCTGTAAAAAGGCAGGAAGTATGGATTCACAATGAGCACTATGCTTGAATTCTGCCATTTCACAGATATTCCAAACTTTAAAAAAATGACACCTGAGAAACTTATTGTCCCAAGCATTTGAATAAGGGATATTCAACCTATAGTTTTTGGATACTTGATGCATAGTCTAAAAATATAATTTAAATTAAGTTGGAGGAAAGGTATATTTGGTCAAAGTCTGTATCTAATGTTAATAGAATCAGAGACTTTCTTCCCCTCCGAAGGAGGGATTCTGAGGAGAAATAGCAGAATCTAACAGAAATATGTCATAGGTTCCTGTTCTGTTTAAGTTAGAATTCTATGCATGTCTACTTAAATGTAAGTCTCATTTAACTTACTTAAGATTAATTCCAGGTAAGTGAAAGCAGGATTTCAGCCACAGTCTTGAATTGCCTGTTTGAAATCTCAAAAACCACAAGGCAGTCGTAGCAATTTGAAAACAGCCTCAGAATTTATTTGTTTGAAATAGGTTGGAAGTTACATGCTCTACTATGGTCATTTCCACTGAATGATGGTCTCCTTTTAAGTATTTTGATTTTGAACAAAAACTGCTAGTGTTCGTAAATCTCTAAGTTACTTTTATTCGAACTAAATTCAGAAGAATTGCAGATCTAGACTGCATGGATTTCACATTACTTGGAAAAAGCTACTTGAACACATTATTTGAGTTTAGGTTACATAAATTCTACCTTTTATCAAGACTACCTTGTATGTGTGAATGTAAAGATGTCAGGTATTTCCTGTCTAGCTACAATTCCACTAAATGTCCCTTATAATTTATGATACACCATATTTCATTGATCGCAAATTTCTATGTACAGACAGTCCCCAAGTTACAAACAGGATAGCTTCTAGAGGTTTGCTTTAAGTTAAATTTGTTTGTAAGTTGGAACACATACATTTTTAAGTGTAACCCCAACCAAATAATATATGGGGGGGGGGGGCTTTGGAAAGCATAAGGAAGGGTGTACAGCCCTGTGGGCTATTGGGGGGGGGGTTGCTGTTTGTTCCCCTGTCCAGAAGACTTCACCTCACTTTCTGTCCCTGTGATCATTGGATTTTGAAAAAAAATGGCATGTTGTAGTGGAAACAAGGATTGGTGATAAAGTTTCAATGGAGACCCCTTTTCCTCATGATAACTCTTTCAGAAGTGAAGTCAGATGTTTGTAACTAGGGGACTGCCTGTATTTGTACAACTATTGATTGAGACTCTATCTGATTATATGGGGTAGTCTGGCAGAACAGGCTGTGTCTCTAACACATCAATTTGTGGGTATTCTAAGAGCAGAATTTCATAACTGATTCTCCCTGTATTTGGTGCTCTATATAGGATACAGAGTTGTGTGGGCATTTTTTCTAGACACCGTCAGCTTGCTAAACCCCCATCAATCTGTTTTTTAAAAATCTTATGACATTTGAAACTGCACTTTCCACCCTAGTTGATAGAAAATGTCTAAAGATCAATAGTGGCAATGACACCCCATCGATCCTTCAAGATCTTGATGCCTTTTAATATTACTGATCATGAGTTATTGCTTACTGTGGAATCTGATTGAAGTTTGTTGGAATGTTCTGCAGTGACTCCTGTCATTGTTGATAGGGCCCCTGCAGTGCATGGATACAATCCCTCCACCTTTGCTTCTGCATGTATGCAGCTGTAAGTATCTAAAAATATAGGATTGGATCCATCTGTGACCTCCATGAGCGTAATTACGTTTATACATATTATTTCCTGATTTCTGTTCTCTTGCATGTTGCATCACATCCTATCTGAATTTGTCCAACCTGCATAAAAGATTGGATCTCCAGAGTTTTAAGATGTTCATAGAAGAGTGTTCTCTGTTCTCTCAATTGTGTCATTATCACATGTTGAGAAGACAGGAGACCACCTCCTTCCTCCTTCCATTGAAAGGCAAAGACCTTATTTATTCCAGCCTAGTACCATGTTTGTATGCATTATAACTGTTGCTTTCTTTCCTGGATACTTTCTGCAGATCAGCAGACAGACTGGCATCAGTTAGAAGTGAGATGAATAGCACAGATTTAGTGTATGTATTGAGCTCCTCTTTTCTTCCCTCTTATACCACTATATGGTTCAAAACAATGGGTTCCACTTATTGTGCTCTTATCAGCTTCAGCTCAACCAACCTAGAAAACTATTTTGTTCACTAGTACTTTTTTTGTATTGATGAGAAAAATCCCTTTCAAAATTGTAAGATAATAAACACAGACTAAAGCGATGTTCTTGATATCTCTTGCAGAAGATTCACAAGCTTCAACCCCGTTGAATATTTTTGCTTAAGCTGTCAGTATTCTTATATTCTTTTGCTAAAACACCAATAAATATTTTTAAAAATCTACTGAATGTTACATTTAAGCGCATACCTAACTGGATTTATATTTTAATTTTGTTTCATGTCCTTTATGAATATGTGCAGGCCCCATCTTTCTGACTCTCCTGAGTGATCATTTTCAGTCTAATTTTATAGAAATAATTGAATTTGGGGGGTACTTTATCCAAAAATCATTTGAAATATGAACGGCTGCCAAAGCATTTGGAGTTAATTGCTTCATTAATTTGTGTGATATAACAAATCAATTTAGGAGCATGTTTACTTGCAGCAAATGAAGATTAACGGGAGCACAAGTGGAAAAAGTTTCTAACAGATAATCCAATCTTCCTTTGTTCACCTGTAGATATGGCTAATTCAGTCCGGGATTCGTAATGGTGATACTGAAAGCACAATAGTAATAAGGATTCTTTGCATTTTGTTTTCAGAAAATAAACAGCAAACTGTGACTAATTGATTTGTGCACTCTAAACATTAAAAAATATTGTTGGAAAATAACAATAAGAAATCTAACTAGATTTCCTTTTTTAAAATAATAAAGTAATTGCATTGTGGATGCCCAGATGTGAAAAGTTCATCAATATGTTGTGTAAAGAAAACAATTATTGATACTGAAAACCCATAATTTCTGGTATTGATGATGTAGGACTTAGCATTTGTGTAGGGGATGTTGGTTTTGTAGGAAGAAAGCAGGGGGGAGAGATGCTGCTCTCTGTTAGAGAATTTCTGAGTAAAATATAAAGATTTGCAAAACTGAGGTGGACAAGTGCTTCTTTGAAGTTAACACGCATCCCATGCTGTGAGGTGTGTTTGAAAGCAACGCTTGACTTTTGCATGCCACAGCTAGTGTGCTGTTAGCTATTGGAGAGGACTGTCGCTTCAGGTGTACTCCCAAAGCTTGCGAAGAATCAAAGCATCTTGGCCAATCAGTGTCTGCCTGATGACCTTTTTCTTGTGTCTCTCGGTGATGGGTTTTGAAGGGGAGAGCTGGTAACAGTCAGGACTGGGGGGACCTGCCATGATGTGATGGCAGGTTCAAATCAAACCCAATAGTTGCGTCTTGTACTTTCTTCACATGTCCTGCCAGCTTTGCTGTACGGCTGCCACAACAGTAACCCTGTGAGTGGCTTGATTGGTGAGGATTTACATGTGTGCTAATTAGAGTGGAATAAATGATTGGCTGTTTGCTGCATCGCCATAAAGAGTGCCCAGATGTACACACTACATGAACATAATGTGCCCGGGCACGGCGCATCAAAGTTTGTCAGCTGCATTACCTCAGCAGGCTTAGGGCCTGTCGGAGAGAATTTGCTGATTATCATCCCTTATGATTTAGTGTCTGACTTGGTGAAAGTGAAGGATCTCAGAATACTGTCTCTGGCAACATATTTTTTTATATGAAAAAATATCAGCAAAGTGTTAAATGAGCTAAAAGCATTTTATAACAACGTGGAAAGAATTCCTAGGCTATAGGTGCCTCCAAATCAGAACTGCCCTTGGAAATATTAACCATGAACAATTTATACAGAAATGAAACGTAATATTTTAGTTGCTATGAGCCTAAAATAAAAAAGAAGGACTATTTTGATAGTTCTGAGTAAGCATTTCAAAGATCTGAGTGATAATTTATGCCACAAATGCTTTTAGATTCACAGGTGAACTTTGATTTAGCAACTGACATGTTTTTGGTACAGTAAAGACAATATGATTTTGTTGGATTTCTGTAGCACATTAAGAATAGTAGAAATTGTTTGTTTAGCACCAGTTGCCCAAAACTCCACACCAGTGCATATATAAAACTGTAAAATATAAATATTCTGTGGTGTGGGTTTATAATTAAGACAAAATCCCCAGTGTGTTGCATTTATGCACAAAAATCGCTAATATCTAATCCCTTTGACAAGTAATTTTGTACCTACATGTTCCCGATATTGATAATGTATTAATGTACAATGATTAAATGGTTAAGCTGACATATTAAAGTTATGAGCAGGAGCATTTATTCAGCATAGCTAAGCAGGAACAAAGGCTGTCCATTCACAGATGGCATTATTCAATCTCTTAACTACTTCAGATGTTAGCATTACAGCATTGATTCCGAGCTTTGATACTGTGCTTCACTTGAATGACCCAATACAGTTAAATGATAAGGTTAAGTTAATTACTGTATCTGTGCTATACAGCTTCCACATGATTACTGCTGAGAAAGATAGTGATGCTTTTTGCTTTAATTAAGCAAAAGAGAATGAAAAGATATAATTGGTTTTTGTAATACTCCTGTTTTATAACAAGCATCATGGGTGTTTTTCCCTACATCTTCCTTGTACTTGTTCCTAGCAGCATTTGTTCAACAAAATATGTTCAAATATTATTAAATTTTACTGTAGTTCAGTGTGTCTCACTGCAAATCAAACAATTAATGGCAATCCTGACACTTTTCACATATCAAAAGATATTGTTGGCAGGTGAGATATATTAAAACAAAAACTATACACATGGCAAATAATTTCAGACAATATGTGTTTGCTTTTAATATATGTACTAGAACCTGAAATATAAAAGTTTGATTACTTGATTAAATGTTGTTAAATACGTGAAATGCTGCATGAGCAACGGCAATAAAATATTTCACTATGAGATTGAATAAAGCATAGTAGATATGACCTTTCTTTCAGGATGGGTGGAATTTATAGGTATTTTAATATTTCTGAATGATTAATTAATGAGAATGAGTATCTTATTGGAACATTTTCTTGTTCTAGGCTCCAGATACTCGAACACTGATACAGATTTTAAAGGAAATGTGTATATACTTTAGATACCATGTCTTTCTCTTTGACAACATGCTTTCTTTACAGTTCTTTGCCTCAGAAATCAGACTTGCAAGTTAAGTTTGTGTTTACCTTTATGACCATTCACAAAACAAAAGATTTGTCTCTGCATGATGCAAAGCTGAGAAAAAGTATGTGCTAGGATAAAGAGATCCCTTCTACTCCTTAAAAAAATGTCACTTCTAAATAAGAGCATATAGTAAATGCACAAAATGCACAAAAGTATATTTCCTAGTATGATCTTTAGAGATCTTTCCTTTATACGTTAAAGATCTTCAGCAAGTTACTTACTACTTCAGCCACTTGGCTATGTCCCCTTTCCTATTGCCAGCTATCAGAACAGAAACAGGTGTCCCTCTGTTATGGCTAGTATGAAAACAGGTAAAAATTATGAGCTGTATAAACGTAGTTTTTTTTCTCCACTTACACTTGCCATCTCTACTTGGAAAAAAAATCAAACCCAAAGGTCTATGTTAAAAATTATTTAGATTTAAAATTTTCTTCACCACTAAGTTTATATGACTTACATATTTGGGATGTACTTTTTTGTTCCTAAGCTTCTAAGAACATAGTTTTTGGACTAGTTTACATGGGCAACATGACCAAATTCCCTGAGGAGAATAGTCTACCAGTGTTTTTGTTTGCAAATCTACAACAAAACAAAAATTTGCCAATGAACAAATGTGTGGATACAGTTTTGTGGTCATCCTGTGTGTGGTCCTTGTCACAACTGGATATAACCTTCATGATGGTTCAATATTCTTTCTTTCTTTCTTTCTTTCTTTCTTTCTTTCCTTCTTTCGATTCCTTAGATGTACATTAAAAAGGTATGATGGTATATTGATTGCAACCATAGACTAAGCCCTCCAGTCTGTGTAAAAGAAATGCTCCAAAGAGAGCTAAGTTGTGTTAAATTATTATATTTTAAATAACCATCGTGCTCATTGTTCCATTCCCTGAGATGTATGCACAGCTACAGAAAATGTACAGGCCATGTTCCGTAATGATAGGTACTCTCCTGCTGTTTGATTGCCCAGTGGATTTGACATTGATGGACAGTGCTGGTGTTTAGATTTTTGGTACATTTTACATCTTGTGGCTAGATGAATGAGTAGGGAATAGTTCCGGGCTGCATGACAGCAGAACAACCTTATCTCTTTAATACTTTATATTGGATATAACGTAACCGAGCAAATAGCTGTGAGTGAGATACTTCTCACGCAGCATTGAACATATCTTTCCTTAGCCATGTGATAGCTTGGCATTGCATATTATCCATAGACTGTAGTTTCCCCTGTCTTTTCACAATTCAAGATGTTTATGCATTTCAGCCGAGGTGGTGCTTATTTTACTAGGTCATATTGCAGGAAAACAGCTTGAAAAGTTGCTTTCATATGTCAAAATAATGGAAAACTGATTTTGAGGGCATTATGATAGAGGCTTTCCCTCCTCCCCCTCCTCTTTTTAATGATACGGAATAGTAATGGCCTGCGGTTTCATTTATTCTTGGGAATGTGTAATTGCAAAAATTAACTTGTCATACACCAGAGCTCAGCAAAGTTACTTTCCTATAAGTCTGTGGTCACAGTATGTTTTTTTGCAATTCAGCATCTGGCTCTGTGGGGTACTGATGGCTTCTATGAAGAAAAGTACCAGGGTGAGCAATTAAATGTAAAATGACAGCATAAAATATGATCATTATAGTTATACAAAAGACACATTTATGAATTTTGCAGATAACTGTCATTTTTTCTTTCCCATATTTGCTCTTTCTTTGTTAGCTTAATATTTCTTGTACATTCCATTTTTTCTTCTAAAAACTGAACAATGCCATTTTAATTATCTTGACACTTGTTTATGTCTCTCTTATTTGTCAAATTTGAAGGCTAATGATCCCACTTTCACTTTGTTCTGACACAGTACTTTCAACTGTTTCAAAATCAAGGACTTTTAAGAATATACACAAAGGTTGTATGACGAGGCTAGCATTTCTTATGGAAATCAGTTTATGTTTATTGGATAATTTGCAGCACCTGGAAGAAGGAACACAATCTCCTAAGCTATCAAGCAGTGTTTTGAAGTGTCGTTTCATAAGGTTAAGCGACATGTTTTGGCACTGAAGGGAGTGAATTGGCTGATTATATGGCATCTCACCAAAACGATATAGAAGAAGAAACCTCTGTGTCACCTCTTTCAGTATTTCATTTTTCTGAAAAAGCCCTGTTCTTGCTTTTATTTTTTTAAAAACTAAGGTTAAAATCACAAAATTATGAAAAAAATCACATTCATTGCTATATCAGCTATGTCCATGGAATTGTATTTGTGGTTCACAGCAATTAAAAACAAACTACATTTCAACCTGTTTTATACAGAAATTAAATAAAAACATTAAAGAACCCTCCTATCTTAAAAAAAATAGAATAGGTTAAAACACTTAAATGCAGTAAAAGCGTAACACACATCATTAAAATATATTTTTGCCAAAGTAACGCAAAAGCCAAAGACCTGCCTAAATAAAATTATCTTTGCCCATCAGCACAAAAGGGGGTAGACAAGGGTCCATCTCAATCTCATGTACAAAGGAGTGTAAAAATTTGGAAACCTCCTCTAAGTAGACTCTCTTCTGCATTTTCACCAGACCCATCTATGACTCTTCATCCAAAGGTCTTAAGAATCAGGGACGTTTGTAGAATGAGATTCAGTCCTTCAGATTATCTGACCTAATTCTTATTTACATAATGTACTACAGAGCTAGAGCTCGTAGTCCTGGTCTTGGGGAACTCACATAACATCTGATTTATGTATTTGGAAAAAATGTGGTAGGTCATATTAGTCAAGGCAGTCCCAAAATCTACTATTTTTTGTCTAGTCAAAAATCCTACTTCGAATGACATGCACTTGGCAAAACTGGTGGCATAGGCAATAGGGGATTGAGTTCTTGCAAAAAATTTAAATGTCTGTTTTTAAATATGTGATCTGATAGCTAATCTGACTTTGCATCTCACATGAATTCTGTAGCCCACTGCAATAACTTAGGGCTTGTGCTGGAAGAACATGGTTAAAATGGAAAACTACCAATATTTGCCAAGCAGCTAGTCTACTCTAAACCACACATTAGAGGAGAATATTTTTATTTTGTTTTATTCTGGTGAATGATTAAATAAAGACAACTAGTGGTATTAACTTAGATAGTGTAAAAGCAGAGACGGTTTTATGACTATTGACAAAAAGTGGCCAATACTTAACAGTATTGTTTTGCTGACAGCTTTGACATTGAACTCTCAATTCTAGATTATATGCAAAGTGAGATTCTAGTTGTGTAACGGGGTGTCCATTTCGTTGCACACACAGTAGTCTGCTTAGCAAGCACAAGGATAAATGTGTTACAACTTGCACAACTGGAAAGAGCAATCAAATTCTGCTAGAAAACTGTTTTTATCTGTGCATGTTACATTGGAATTAGGTTAGCATCCTAAGTTCAAGATACATACTTGTGTACATCTCCTTCCCTCTGGTGTAGGTATATTCCTATCAAAGCATTATGGCTGCAAAAAGGAAGCTTTGTAGGACCGGTATAGGTTAGTACTATTAAAAGTAGTACTGTTGAAGGCACAGTACTTATTTTCTTCCTTTGAATTACATGTTAAAAACAATATTTTGGAGGACAATTTGTAAATATTGATTTTTTTTCCAGTTTTGTTCAGTGTTTTCCATCCCACACTCCCTGTATTAGTTCAATGCATTGTCTTTTTAAACTGGCATTACACAGTGATTGAGGGGATGTCAGAACAAAGCTTAACCATTCAGATTTGCCTACCTTATATGATCTTGGTATCTGCTGGGATTTGGTTTGAGGGCCTTCTGTAGATACCAAGATTTATGGATGTCCCAGGTCCATTATATATAATGGTGGTAGTATATAATGCTGTCTCTTATACAAATTAAATTTTGGGCTTGGTTTGTTTTCTTTTTTTGGCAGGGGAGGGTGGTACTGGATGGTTAAATTCATAGATGCAGAATCTGTGGATATGGAGGTCCAACAGTAATACCTGCAAAGAAAGTGAAGTGAGGCAAATGTAAACAAAGGGACTATCTTTTAGGAAGAGTTGCAGAAAAAACACCGCTATGATTATTCATTGAATTCCTGAAGAGTCTTCATTTAACGCTAGTTTTTCCTGAATGTACTAACAACAGTAAGGTCCTTGTCACATTATTACTGGCCATATAAGAGTAGATTAAGATGGATAAAATGACCTATCAACATCTTACCAAAATATTTTTATGAACAGACAGTTCTGAATTACCATATTTACTTGAATCTAATGCTCAACTTTTTTGGCTAAATTACCTTCCCAAAATTAGGGTGCACATTGGATTCACATAATACAGTAATCTAAAGCAAAAAGGGAAGCTGCTTCAGGAGCACCTGGAGCTCCTCTTGGGGGATGCCATCTCTAATATAATTGTCATAACTCAATGCTTTGCAATGCTGGGATTTGTAGTTTGGTGAGGCATTTTTGACAGCCCACATGGTACCAAACTACAGCCCCCATGACCCCATTGCATTGTGCCAGGACAGTAAAATGGATTCATTCTACAGCATAAATGCACCCCAAGGTTTTCTTTTCAATTGTTGAATGCTTTGATGTTCTTACACTTTTGTTTTTAAAGAAGCAATTATAAGCAGGCAGCCACTGCGCATTATATTCACGAGCAAATACGTTTTTTTGGTTTCAGGGTTTGGAAATTTTTTTTTGTAAATGTGTTTATTTGGATTATTTAGTCTTAGAGAAGTGTATTAGTGCAAAGAGACAATACAGACAAACGTACAAGCGAATAGACGAACATATAAACAAATACGATACTTAAACGTAACAACCACAACATTTACCAATACCAACATATATTCCCCACAGTGAGTTTTAAAATACTTCCAGGATTTGCTGGTCAGGCACCGGGGAGTAAACTATACTAGTATCAGGGTTTGGAAAATTGAGGTGCGCATTAGAGTCGATGATGCATTAGAGTAAATACGGGTAACTGTATTGGCAGGAAGTAGAAATAATAATTGCAACATATTTTCTCTAGTTGAACTTTTTTATGCACAAGCTTGCTGGTGTAGGCTATAATTGTATGCTGTTGTGAACTAAAGCTTTAGAAAATAGCATGATACTTAATTCTTTTCCTTCTTTTAAAATATCTTACCTTTCAAAACAATAGCAAAGTTTGTTCTCTTTCTGTAGTTATATTAGCATGTAACTAGTCATGATTTACTTGCTCAACTTTCTTTTGTTGCAGGAGAAGAAAAAATGTTAGTGAACCAAATTCTCTGGGATCATCCTTAGATTTTCATCCTTTAGCAAAGAGAACATTTTAGGATGCATAAGTAAGACCCCCCTCCTGGAGGATTTAATGATATAGTCAGACAAATATTGAATAAATAAAGCTGTTCTAGTTCATTGTTATTGCTTACAAATAGGAGCTAATTTTGTGCAATTTTATGTCTGGAAATGTGAAATGGGAAGCAGGCAACGTATCAGTGTTAATATAAAAAAGGTGGAAGAAACTCTCAAATTGATCTTTACCATGAGCAAAACAAGACTACTAGTCTACCAATAGAGAATCCATGTTACTAAACAAGATATGTTCTTCTTTTTGCTACTTATGTTTAGAAACCAATGGAAAAAAATATTGCTTTTCCCTGTGGAAATTTTTTTGTCAACTGTCTTCTGTCCTAGTTTATTGTTTTGTCTTTTTGGTTTTTATTATTATGTATTGTTTATGGTTTGCTTTCAGTTTACTTGAATATTTGTTATTAAACAGTTAAATAGTATTGCTTCCTTGCCCCTAATGTCTTTGATTGTAGACTGAAAATGATTGGTTAGAAGTTGAGTCAAGTTCTCAATTCTGCAGAACAGGATAAAAAAAGTCATACATATGAAAGAAATGTAAAAATATAAGCTGCAGCACTATATAAATAATATGTGGTAGTGGAAATATTAAGAAGGGTAGTCCACCCTCTTATCCACAAATGTCCATGAAATATTGGCTTTGTCGAATGCATGTGTACCAGAAAGTTAAACAGAAAAAAAAGAAACCAGTTTTGG
Organism: Anolis sagrei; assembly: GCF_037176765.1. Lineage (NCBI taxonomy): Eukaryota > Metazoa > Chordata > Lepidosauria > Squamata > Anolidae > Anolis > Anolis sagrei. The sequence continues at coordinate 72,894,413 of NC_090024.1, forward strand.
AATGGATACATATTCATTCATTCACTTTCAGGAAAAGACTCTTCTTTCTCAATAACATGGATAGAAAGAATATTTATAATTATTGTTTTTAGGTTGAAAACCAGATTCTCCAACAGCAGAAAAATCCAATTTTTAAGAATGATAAACAAATTTTGGACAATTTTCTCCCCTTGAGCCGCCCTGAGTCCCACCTCGGGGGTTGAGAAGGGCAGAGTAGAAATACACAAAATAAATAAATAAATAAATGATGTTCAAAGGTTTGGAAGTATTGATATTCACCTCCACTTCTGCAGCTTTTTTTGTCAGAAAAAGGGTTTTTTTTTTAATATATAAGAAATCAATTTTTGCACAGAAAGCCCACTGGTTTTTTTCCCAGGACATTAGAGGATTGGGAGAATGTTATGGAAGAATATTGGTTTTCTCCCACAATGGGATGAAAACGACCATATTTCTAAACCCATTTTGAGTGGTATTCATATAAGGATGAAGTAGTTCCAGATTTACATATCTACCCACACCACTATAACTGTCGGTGATGCATTTGCACGGTTCTGATTTCTTTAGTCATTTTGAGTATTATTTTTACTAGAAAAGGGATAAATCTGATGAATAAATAAAAAAGAATGATGAGTAATATTTGAGGGTGAATCTACTTCTCTCTTATCAAACTGAGCCCAACTCGCTCTTCTCAAACTGAGAACACAGCTGAAGCTGTTGGTTTCCCCCCCAAATACTTTAACTTGATCCCGCTAGTATTCCCCTTTGTATCTGTGAGCTTTATAGTTTCTCATCTAAGGTCCTGCTACCTGTCTGACTCTTCGTGTTTTCTTGTTGGCGATAACTGTTTCTTTGCTTTGCCCTTTAATGGTGTGCTTGCTCGGCATTGATTATACGTAATGATTTTAAACTATTAATTTGATCTTCCTGCTGTACTATTCTTCAGGGACCATTGCCAACTTTGACCTTTGACTAAAATTATTAGTCCGTAAAAGCCATTATAAATGGGTTCCTCTCTCTGCCCATTCTACAAATGCCCTTTAGGATTAGAGAAGCAATGATGTATTGTGTCAAAAGTTTTCCCAACATGGATGTGTTCAGAAAAGGAGAGGTTTAAATGAGAACTTGATTAACAGCATTTCTATGCATGTCTGCTCAGAAGTAAACCCCATTGAGATCCATGATTCCTACTTCCAGGTCAGCTTGTATAGGATTTCCATTTGAAATAAGCAGTCCATTAGATATCTTTATAATAACTTCTACATATTTGAATATACTCAAAAATAAAGAGTTGGGGGGGGGGATGGAAAAAAAGATGTTCCTGAGTAAGTGTTCCAAATTTACAAGAAGTACTTTTAAAAAAAGGGAATATATTGTTCTCCATTTTCCATCTATGCAAGCTTTTTAACATAGACAGACTTTCCCCCTTTTGAGTTTCCATTCCAAGATAGAATGGAAACTCAACTTTTGGAAATATTTTTAAAATATGTATCATTATAGAGCCATAATAAGCAAGAAATTAAAGGGGAGTTTAGATGCATCTTCAGTTAAATGCATTGTTTGTCTCAACTAAGGAGGCCCACTGAAATCAATAAAAAATAATAAAGTGTAGCGATATAAGTTCGCTTAATTATCATGTCATTCTCTACTGTCATTGTAACTAACATTGGTTTTAGCCCTTGACTCTGCTGGCATAGACTGATGGCTTAACTTCACCGTATGAGTTTATATTCAGTTGCATGTATTATATTACATTTGCATCTATACTGCAGTATGTTGCTACAGTGCTCTTTTTTCACATTTGTAATACCCTCATTTTTAGTTTCGGAACATTAATTCTATTATATTTGGTTTAAAATGTTTATTATTTTCCCTCATATTATATAAATTGCAATCTGTTATTTTCTTTAAGTACATAGTTTTGAGTTTCACTGAATAATTAACCAAATTCAATTTCAGCTATTTTAATTCTGTCTAAACACTGAACCAATTCAGACATTAATTTAAGTATTTTCTATGAATTAATGTTCTTCATTTTATGCACTATATTAGTTTAAAAGTTTAAGACTAAAAACACTATCAATTAAAATATTGCTTTTGGTATGGTCTGTGCTAAATTTAAGAAGATATAATAAATAAATTGAAAAGAATTAAATGTAATTTAAATTACTATGGAGAAAAATTCCTTATATTATTTTAGCTTATTAAAAATGCCAATGTCACAATATCTATAACTTCAAATAGAAAATAAAGTTCTCAAAGCAGCCTTCCTAAAAAATTAAATGCATCTCTATATTAAATTATTCTGAGAAGTCATCAGCAGAAATGTAATTATTTTCCAGTTGAGACATTCTTCTACGTAATAATGCTACACACTAGACTTTACAAAATATTGTACATTTCCCAGTTTTTATAAAATAATGTAAATTTGGTTTTGTGTAAATATTTATGTTCCTCAACAAAATAGTCCTAATAAAGCACTGATATGGATTCTCCAGTTCAGATCACAAAGCCATTTCTGTTTGCCATTTGTACCTCAAAGTTTAGAAAATTGTATTCTAATTTGTTATTGTTATTTAATTAGCACTATGGTCTCATTTTGAAACAAAGATGTATGCAAAATCCCATTCAAATCAGTGCATACTTAATATCTAAATTTCACTGATTTTCAGTGAGACTTTTACAAGTCCAATCTCATTGCATTCTAGCTATGATGTAAATTAAAGAAAAATGCATGTATAAAAATGGCTTACTCTGTAGCTGAGATTCTGCTGGATAATTACAGCGACATGCTTAGGCCAGTGTAAGTGCCCAGCATGATCTCAGCCATAAATGAAATACATTTTGAAAAAAAATCTAAACATATGTAAGAATCAGAAATTAGACTTGGAAAAGTCGCCCACTTAACCATAGCAGTGGCAAGCTGAAAAAGCCCAAGAACATATTTGCAAAGAGGAAAAGGCTGGTAAAATGGTTATTGGGATGGAAAGTCAGCCTATTTCCTCGTTTGCCGGGAATGTGCATTGTATTCTAGGAACCTAGGGGCTTTATGTAAAGCTAGCTTAGGCAGTGTAGCAAATCTATCTTTGGCCAACATCTACTCTCCAGCTGCAACCACTTTTGACTAAAGAGGAAACTAGAAAAATTGGCTGCTCAGATTTGGCAACCCTTCCTGATGTCAATGACTTTTCTGTACCTTTTCTCCACTGTGTGACCATGCAAAATGCAACCATTAGCATAACAGACTGCCATGTTGCCATAGTGGGTTAACACAGTTCTGTCTTTTACAACTGCATGCTTGTACACATGTGACAATGCTTCAGACTTCAGGTGCTTCAAGCACTTTTTATCTGCCTTAACTCACATCTGATATTGTCACTAGACTTGGAAAAAAAGTATGTACAGTGACAAAACTAAGAGAGGTGGACAACAACTATGAGTGTCTCTACTAGTCTATCAGAATCGCTCATTTAGTTTTGTAACAAAGAGAAAGTAAATGTTGCATAAAAGCCATAAAATTTACAATTCAAAGCAGCCAATGCTTACAAAACAAGCTGGGCAAGCAGTAAATATTGTCAAGAGACACAAAACTTCAGATAGTTTTACAATCTTTGTTTTAAGAGTGCTATCATTTTTTCTTTCTCCCTCTCCCCTCTCCTTCCTTTCCATATCATACTGTAGCATTGGTAGAAACAAGAAACCAAGGACCTTGTCACACGCACTGCCAGAATAATTGGGTATTGCCATGGATCATAGCGATCCTGGCAGCCACCACCCAGGGAACATGGGGACCTGGTGCCCCCACATCATCCTGGCTTCCCTCCTACCTCATCACAGGAGGGGGGAAGCCTCTGAGCCGACTCGGCCCATCTTTCGTAATGGAAAGACGGGGAGCTTCCCGTCGACTGGTGGCAGCAACTTTTTTGGTGGCACCAGGGGTTTTGCGGCAGTTCACTCACTGGCCTGCTCCAAAAGTAGCTTTCTGGGGTGTGATGGGAGCCGTTGCCGCTGTTGAATTTGGGCCCATGTGAAGAGGTCCTAAATCTTCAGCAGTGCTGCTGAGAAACTAGTTTCATGAGGCTGTTGTCTCTCTCCCAGGAGGAGCAAGAAAGCAAGTGGGACAACATTAGCTCTACTGATAAACCAGTTTTCCAAAGATTTGCTATTCTTTCTGTTTTCATCCGACAGCCAGTTGATAAGAAGTAGGTCTGAGAGTGTGACAAAAATTGACTTTTCTCTTTGGAAGGTATCCATTTTAACAAATTATATGAAGACCAAGAACTTCATTTATAGCATTGTCTGTTTGTTCTTAAAAATTATATGAACTTTAAATTTGGTGCTTGTATTTTCTTGTTTTCCATTCCTAACCCCATCCTTTTTGTGTTGGGTTTTATAAACTCTGGGACCCAGACAGCAAGAGCAGTGTGTAAATAAACAAATAAATTTAAATAAATACAATATATAAACAATGGGTACATGTAATATTTAAAAGCCACAGTAGCATCTCTTTGTGCATTCTACTTGCTTGTTGTAGCCTGTTTAGCTATGGAAGGTCTCTAAGAAGATGTCAGCCTCACGTTTTCTTAAGCAAAGCACTGTTAAGCTCTGTGTTTCATTTTTTGCACTGTGTAAAGTCATGTCAGACTTTTACAGAGATTTTTGATGCGTGGATGTCTTCTGTCGTGTGCAATCATGTTTGTACTCTTGAGCCAGGCCTATCGAAACTGAACTCTGCTGCTTTGCTGCAGGTCAGCTTTCATGGACAATTAGTGTTGTAACAGCACTCTGGTCACAAGTTGTCGTGAATGTTTATCATAAAGGCATCATCCGGTGGTATATCAGCAATGATCAGTTAGTCTTCTGCTTTCTGAAGCATTTCATGTTAGCCTTTTCTTTGATATGAGTCAGATGACTGTTCCATGAGGTCTTGCCCACTGCCTCTTGACGTTATCTGCGAGGAGCCTTAGGCCTTTCAAATATGCTGGTTATTTTTTCCCCTTTGCTCGTCTAGTTCCCTGTTGTCCCCTCTCAGTAACTGTCAGAGGCCCCCATCAGTGTACGGCTTGACAAGCACGAAAAGAGCTATCCTCCTGCTGTTTGGCTCTGTGTCAGTATCGACAAGTTGTACGTGTTTGACGCTGCGTGAGGTGACTGGTTCCAGCACTATGCAGAAGTAAACCAATAAATCTTCAATGTCACTCCGCTTATTGCTGCTTGATTGCTCTTTTCCCCCTGAATATCACCATGGAAACAATGTTTTTTAAAAAAGTTTTTTTTAACCTTTCGGGTGTCCTATCGTCTGATAAAGATATTTTTAATAGGTGGATGTTTGGGATACAAATGGAGGAAATGGACAATTACCTAGTGTGGTTGGGTGAGTTTTTAGCTTTCTCTAGAAGCGTATTCGCTTATGCAAAATGGTTGGGATGTATGTAAACATTGCTGACTTTTCACACAACATTTGATAGCTGTATTGAGAAAGGAAGATATTTAAAACACATGTTGGTTTAACTTAAACTAAGCATACTATCACCTTTTGTAATCGAGTGCTGTATTTCGTTGACCAAAGTCAGATTACTGTGGGAAAACTTGTAGAGCGAGGCATACAGTTTCACAAGCTTTATTACCACCGTCTTTTGCTTCTGTTGCAAGAAACACCAAGAAAATGTAAATAGAGTCAGCAGCACAGTAAGAGCTTGCCCCCATTCTCATGTTCCAATTTCTCTAGACCGCACTGTTATTTTAAGAAAAAAGCCTAAACTCAACGGAGCTCAACCATTAAAAAACTCCCACACTTCTGTTTTTAGTTCTAAAATTCTTCTTTGCATACCCTATATGTACTTACGTGCTGTATTGTGAAAATACAAAATGAAGTTTTACCTGTGAGAGGAGGTAAGGAAATCTTATTTCTGTAACAAGAAATACTTTTGCAGCATGTAACATTATGCACCTATGTAATGTGTTGTTGTTGTTCATACGTTCAGTCGTCTCCGACTCTTCGTGACCTCATGGACCAGCCTACGCCAGAGCTCCCTGTCGGCCGTTACCACCCCCAGCTCCCTCAAGGTCAGTCCAGTCACTTCAAGGATGCCATCCATCCATCTTGCCCTTGGTCGGCCCCTCTTCCTTTTGCCTTCCACTTTCCCCAGCATAATTGTCTTCTCTAGGCTTTCCTGTCTCCTCATGATGTGGCCAAAGTACTTCAACTTTGTCTCTAGTATCTTTCCCTCCAGTGAGCAGTCGGGCTTTATTTCCTGGAGGATGGACTGGTTGGATCTTCTCGCAGTCCAAGGCACTCTCAGCACTTTCCTCCAGCACCACAGCTCAAAAGCATCGATCTTCCTTCGCTCAGCCTTCCCTAAGGTCCAGCTCTCGCATCCGTAGGTTACTACAGGGAATACCATGGCTTTGACTAGGCGGATCTTTGTTGCCAGTCTGATGTCTCTACTCTTCACTATTTTATCGAGACTGGACATTGCTCTCCTCCCAAGAAGTAAGCGTCTTCTGATTTCCTGGCTACAGTCTGCATCTGCAGTAATCTTTGCGCCTAGAAATACAAAGTCTGTCACGGCCTCCACGGTTTCTCCCTCTATTTTCCAGTTGTCAATCATTCTTGTTGCCATAATCTTGGTTTTTTTGACGTTTAGCTGCAACCCAGCTTTTGCGCTTTCTTCTTTCACCTTGATTAGAAGGCTCCTCAGCTCCTCCTCGCTTTCGGCCATCAGAGTGGTGTCATCTGCATATCTGATGTTGTTAATGTTTCTTCCAGCAATTTTCACCCCAGCTTTGCATTCATCCAGCCCCGCACATCGCATGATGTGTTCTGCATACAAGTTAAAAAGGTTGGGTGAGAGGATGCAGCCTTGCCGTACGCCTTTCCCAATCTTGAACCAGTCTGTTGTTCCATGGTCAGTTCTTACTGTTGCTACTTGGTACCTATGTAATGTACTCATGCATTTTATTGTGTAACCAAAGCAGTCCTGCTTCCACATTGAGTTGATTCTTTGGCCCGATCTACACTGCTATATAAAATCCATATTATCTGCTTTGAACTGGATTATATGGCAATGTAGACCCATATAATCCAGTTCAAAGCAGATAATATGGATTATTTGCTTCAATAATCTGGGTTATATGGCAATGTATATCCAGTCTTAGAAAGATTGTTTCAAAACATTGGTTTTATTCATCGTATTAATAATCTATTCATATGGCAACTGAAGGATGAAACATATGTGTAGCTTGCAACTTTTTTTCTCCTGAAATTTATTTCACAGCTCTTGGAAACTTCTTTTTTCTCATTTTTATTGATTATATTCCAATGTGGTCATCAATTCTGAGAAATTTGTCTATGTAGAAAGATGAAAAACCACTGTGCGGTGATTATTTATTTTATTCTCCTTTAGCATTTGTATATTGGCAATACTTGTGCTGTGATTACTTGTTTTTTTTAAAGCAAAACATTTTTGCGTTTCCATGCCACAAGCATTCCCAACCTAATGCTTTCCAGATTATCTGAGGAACAGCTCATAATCCTTGATCATTGCATATATTGGCTAGGGGTGATGGGAAGTACCAGGCATGTAGCCGGGGGGGGGGGGGGCTTGAGGGGCTTCAGCCCCCCCCCGAAATTCTCATGGTGGTTCGTGAAAAGGCCTTACTGGTGCATTATTTAAACTGTTATGTTTATTCATATCATGATCTGATCACCATACTCAATGTATCCCATATGCATGGGGGTATTGGGGTAATGATACAAAAGGTTTGCTAGGCTAGACCCTCTTTCACTCAGCCCCCCCCGAAACTCAGCCCTCCCCGACACCCCCCTGAAAATTTTTTAGCCCCCCCCCCCCGAAACAAAATCCTGGCTACGGGCCTGGGAAGTACAGTCCAAAACATCTTACGCACACCGGGATAAAAGATGTAAGAGTGGATTTTTTTTAGTACATCTGTCAATTTAGATGTCAAATGTTCGCCAAAGTTCAATGAGGTTTGTTTCCCTGTTGAGAACAGATGCCTTGAAGTCTTTTGATGGACTGCGCTATTTCATTGTGCTAGAATGGTGGATTAAGAGAAGGCAGCAGCAATGGCCGTTGGGAGTTGTAGGGGTTTTCCAGTCCAAAGGATGGAAGTAGATCTAAAGAACTAAAGAACTTCTAGAAGAAGTGGCTTACCAGATCATCTTTGATAATTTTCTAAGCCATTTCTCCCAAACCACCTTTTGTTCTAAGGTTCTTTCTGGAAGCTGTGGATATGGAAATACACCACTCAGAGTTAGCTACCACTTGTTCACCGAATTCATTGTCTTTCCTTCACTGTGAAGCATCTGTGGTGAGGCACACAAGATCCATGCTTATATGTTATTGTATGTGCCTGTGCAATATTCCGAACACTTCACACATATGTGAAGTTGAATTGGAATTGGAAACATAATTGTCTATATGTGCATTTGAAATTTAGAAAGGGCAACCTGACCCAGGTCCCTTTGGCAAGTTTGCACTGCATTTTTTCAGGCTATTCTCCATTCTTGTTTTGGAGTATGGCCTGAATAGAAGAAAAGTTCTATTCATTTTGGACACAGTATCTTAGCCTGCTTTCTGTTTCCTATCTCCATCCTAGTGTTTCTGAAGTATAACCCACACTAAGCATCTAATATATAAAAGTGTGTCCATGCTGAATTTGGAGATCCTACTTAGTTGTCTCTGATAATATTTTTTATTTTCCAATGTTTTACCCAATCTTCTCCCAAAAGATAGTGAAGATGTTCCTTATTGTGCAATTTTTATAGGAAACTACAGGTTCTACACAGTTTATTCTACATGTCTCATATATTCACGAGATAAAGAGTTATTCACGAGATAAAGAGTTATTTCCTCCCTTCTTTGGAAGAACATTCAATGGGTTTTTTGAAGTGGCAACATGGTAAACATATATAGGTCAGGAATGAAATTAGAACAGGATCAAATTTGATGACAGTGGACATGGAACAAAAGAGAGATAAAGCTTTGATGAAGAGGTTCAAAAACAATGGCTGGTGAATCAAATTGTTAACAACACAATGCATCATGCCAATAGTAATAATAGTAACAACCACCACAATTATAAATATATTTTGTGTAACATATTAGATTTCCCCCTTTTATTCAGTTATACTCACTAGATCACCTTTTAATTATATTTCTTCAGGGTACAAGACATTTCCCAATAAACACTCTAACCTTTTCCTTTAAATATCATTTTATCTTGATCTGATCACAGATTATATGTATTTGTGAACACTTTTGTACTTTAAAATAACAGATTATGAAATTTAAATCAGGAGGTGGCCTCTCAGCTTAGTAGCTTTAGGATCATGAAACAGATAAGTGCTAAAGAAGATAATTCATTTCGGTTGTAGGGAATGGTAAGCCATGATAAATGGCATTTCTGTTCAAAATCCCCCATCTCTGAGACAGTATTAGTTCTTACTTTAATTACTACCTCCAGTAATGTTTCCTATCCATAACTGTCTACAAAATAGACTGTTGCTGAGCAAAGGCTGTGGCCTGCTTACTCATCTGTTGAAATGAGGACTCAAGTTCTACCACATCTTCCACACTTTCTCTGAACTGCTGCACAGGAAAGTGTCCTTCATTTAAATATTTAAATATTAATGTTTTGATTTTTGAGGCCAGAAAACTTTAATACCACTTCAAGGAGACATAACTTTTATCACAGAGATGCTATGAGAAATGAACGCATTCTCGTGAAGAATGATAGCCAATATGCTTCCATCAGGAAAAGAATATCTTGCATCTTGTTTCCTTTTGCAGAACCTACAGTGCTACCAATACAAAATAATAAGACACTGTCGAGCTGGTTCTTTGTGAAATGGCTTCGTTGACATTAGCGGCAAATGAGCAGGGAGACACTAACTACTAATTGATTACTGTAATTACGCAGTCTTTGGCTAGTTTGTATTGGCAAACTATATATACTTCTTGCATAAATGTGAACTTGCAGAATGCACAGTAAAGGTCACTCTCATTTGCATGATAGGCTTCATTAGAATATGCTAAGGACAGGACCTAGTGTTTTATGACTTCAGGTGATGAATAGCTACCATATTACTCTGTTAGCTGAAAGCATATTTCAGTCACATTAATTTGTGTGTGGGTATTTTTTTCAATGCTAAGAAAAAATCTGTTGGGAGTTGGTCAGGGATAATTGTTTGATTTTATTAGGATATGCATATTAAACTTACTGAGTGAAATGGGGAAAATGCTTTCAAATACTTGTATTTTGTGATTAAAAAAACCTTTCAGGTGTTTATTTTACGAAAGATTATTTGTTATGTAGAGTATGAACAACATGATAACCAGCTAGTGTTTTTAATGGTTATATTGGAAAAGGATAAAAGCACCCCAAAGAGACTTCATCACGGAAGCCTCTACTCTGAGTCTGCCAGACCTGAGTAGGGCTGTTGATGATAGGGTGATGTAGGGTGTATCTACACTTTAAAACTAATTCAGGTTGACATCACTTTAATCACCATGGCTCAAAGTTAAGTAATTATGGGAGTTGTAGTTTTACTATCCTTCTCTGCCAAAGAATGTTGTGCCTCATCTAACTACAGCATGGACATAAAGCAGGCATGGACAAACTTCGATCCTCCAGGTGGTTTGGATTTCAACTTGCACAATTCCTAACTGTTTGTAGGCTGTTAGGAATTGTGGGAGTTGAAGTCCAAAACACCTGGAGGGCTGAAGTTTGCCCATACCTGACCTAAAGTCACAAAGGTGTCTGATGTTTTAATACTTTTTTGGAAAAGTATGTAATAATTTTACATGTAATGTAATTTTATTTCCTATATATACTTTATATGATGCTATGATTGTAAATTAAAATTTTTTAAAAAAACAAGTGATTAAATATTGAAACCCCTTTGTGACTTTTGGCCCAGCCTGTACAGCCTTCAAAATCCAATGGCACCGACACATTGGCAGTTAAAGTGGTGCAAAACTACATAAATTCTACACTGTAGATATAGCCATTCATAAGTCGAAACTGACTTGATGACAATTAACTATAACAATTGAAAAAGGAACCCTTATTTCAACCCATTCCTAAATAAAGAATTAAGGCTAAATAAAGAATTTAATTTAGCAATTTTGATATGAAAATGTTTTCTGCCAGGATATCAAATATTAGGATACTCATTGTTAATTTTTAGGTTTGATTTTCTAAATTAGATTTTCTACAGTTAGGTTTGATTTCCTAAATTAGACAACCAAATCCATAGAAATCTTCAGAATCATAATGATAAGTATGAAAAAATGCAACAATTTGTTTTTGGTAAAAGAGCAGGATTTATTGTTTTAAGGCTGTCCAACTTGCCCCTTCTTTGCTTCAATATACTAATGTTGGGAATACATTTCATTTCCATTATTGAACAGTTTGGAAACAGAAATCCTAGTCTCTTTTGTTTCTGCTCTAATGTAGGTTTTTTAGGTTAAAATCAATTCACTAATCCAAGACCATTACATGAGCATTGTAGCAGAATGATTGTTGAGCCCAGAATTTCATCTGAACACAACATTCAGGGCATCACGCAGTACTACATTTCCCAATTTTTTGTGAGCTTTCAAGTCATTTCAGATTTATGGCAGCTCTAAAGTGTACCTCTCATGGAGTTTTCTTGGGAAGACTTGTTTAGAGGAGATTTATTATTGACCTTTTCTAGGATGAGAAAGTATGACTTGCCCAAGGTGACCCATTTGGTTTCAGTGGCTGAGCAAGGATTTGAACCCTGCTCTCCAAGAGTTCTACTTTAATATTCAAACAGTACATCACACTGGGGAGCCCCTGGTAGCGCAACAGGTTAATCCGCTGAGCTGCTGAATTTACTGACCAAAAGGTCAGTAGTTCAAATTTGGGGAGCAAGGTGGGCTCCCACTGTTAGCCCCAGTTTCTGCCATCCTAACAGTTTGAAAATGTGTAAATACAAATGTGAGTAGATCAATAGGTACTGCTGCAGAAGGAAGGTAACAGCGCTTCATGTAGTCATGCCGGCCACATGACCTTGGAGGCATGTACGGACAATGCCGGCTCTTCAACTTAGAAATGCAGATGCACACCAACCCCCAGAGTTGGACACAACAAGTGGAAACCTTTACCTTTTTTATTACATCATACTGGCTCCCCCAGTACATGTTCTGTATTCTACCAGCTAATATTTTTGTTTTCACCTTGGTTGTGTGTGTGTGTAGGAGGGGGGCGGAGTTGTCCTATACTGAGAATATTAGAACCATAATACTGAACAAAAGAAGGAGAAAGACCATACATTTCCCCTGAACCCTTCATTTACTAAACTTGATTCCTTGAAAATGAATCTAATTCTTTACATCACCTTGTGGTTTCTGTAGTAAAACCAACAGAAGGCCTATTTGATTTAGAATGGTTTAGAATACATTTATTTATTTATTTATTTGCTTTATTTCTATATCGCATTTTTCAGCCCCAAAAGGAAATATATAATAGGGAGTTTTCCTTTGCAAAATTGCTTCTTATTTCTCTATTCTACACATTACATTGAAGATTGACTTTGGAGGGGAAAGAGGAAAGCACCAGCTCAGAGCAATTTTTATGGTGCAAATCAGCTCCTAATTAGCAGTGTGACTACAACGTATTGGGACAGAGAGTGAACATCTTTTGATGGGTTGCTTTTTAGAGCTTCCATAACCACTGCGGCTACTAAGATCCATAGAGAAGAAAATGAAGAAGCAGACAATTTTGTTATAAATTGCAGTTTTGTAATAAAATCCTACAATGAGCTTGCACAAGCTTTTTAAAATATCATTGCTGCCACGAAACAGGTCTGTAATTTATTTATTCGGGAACATTGGAGGCATTTTTGATTTATTTGTTTTTAGAGAAGTTTTGTTAAGCAAGATAATGAGCAGAGGGGGTGTTAATCATTCGCTAGGCAACTCTGAAAAAAATGAAAATTTTGCATATCTTTAGCACTACTGGGGAAAATAAATTTACTCATAATGCTGAGGCTCTATGGGTATAATTTTTTAAATAATATTATCTCTTACTCTGGGAGAAATTCAATATGTTCATATGTTATGCTAAAAGCTAAACTAATCAATATATAATTACACATCTATATGTACATATGTGTTGGGTAATCATAAGTATTTGTTAACTGTAAAGATGAAATATGAATTTGTTGGTGGTCACTGCCATAGGTGATTATGTATTTGTTTATGGATAACCCTTCAGGTGAGTGTTTTGTACTTTGCAGGTTTTATTGCTAATTCTGGCCTATCTAAAATACTGAACTTAGTACTTTGCCCAGAGACAAATACAAGCTGCTGATTTCAAATTATCTCTGTCTTCACCACCCCCCACCATACACTTTTTAAGCATTCGGCTTTTTGTATTTGCATTAGCAATCAAGAATTGCATTTCATTAGGTTGTGTTTGGATTACCAATTTTTTTCAACCTGTGCAAGAACATAACCTCTTCCTTAGACATATCTTGCATTTTGGTGGTGAGTAATGCCTTTCATGGATGTGGCTTTATGAGCTTTCTTCCCTGAAATAAACACATAGCTAGCGCAGAAACACTATTCTGTTCCTGTGGTTGCACACTGACATGCCTCGTCTACTCTTTTTGTCCAGATTTCATATTCAGTGTCACTCATAATAGAGTCATTTGGTCAGAGGCTTCTCTTAAGCAGGGTGCAACATTATATTTAGAAATCCTACTCAAAGAACCAATGTGTTAATACTGAAGTATTGAAGCATTTACATTAGAACTTATGAAGGCAAACAGATGTAGATCTGATCATTTATACTACAGGGTGAGGCAGCATAACTTCCTTTATTCAAAACTTAATAAAACCCATTGTATGAATCAGATTTTTTTATATAATGCAGGGAATACCTAATGTTTTGTTTTATGTAATTTTGAAGATCAAATTAGGTAGGTGTCATCCCCCATTCTCCATTCTCCATACACCGAGTAAACCGATTTCTGGCGTTTGTCATGACTCTTGCCAGCATAGCAGGCGTTATGTTGGCAATTTCTTCCTGGATGTTGGTCTTCAAATCTTGTAGGGTCCTTGGACGGTTCACATAAACACAGGATTTCAAAAAACCCCATAGAAAAAAATCTCAAGGGGCCAAATCTAGAGAGCAGGCCGGGCACTCCAAATCCACTCAAAAATTAGGCCTCAATGGCAAAAGCACACTCCTCACTGTTCCAACACATGATGGCAACTGAACTGTGTCAGAACAAAACTTTATACTCCTGCCTCGAACGAGACCACTAGCACTCCACTACGTCTTCAACCGACTGAATGGCGTACATTTTAAAAAAGGAAGTTATGCTGCCTCACCCTGTAGAAGATCATGGGAGCTGGATGGAGAAGTAAAATAAGATAAATCTTTACTTTTTTTAAAAAAGAAAAATGGTTGGCTGTTCATGAACTTATGGAATGACACTTTTTATTGATCCCAGGAAAGGTGGCAATTCTGAACCTACTCAGTGAGGAAACAACCTGATGGAAAAACCTTTGCAGTACCTTTTCTGTGGTGGCCCTTCGGCTTTGGAATGCCCTCCCTATAGAGATAAGATCAGCCTCCTCGCTGATGGTATTTCGAAAACAACTGAAGACATGGTTGTTTGAGCAAGCATTCGGCTAAGCCGATGCGATGAAGTCTCTGATCAAGGACTGGCAATCACAGACAACGAAATTGGATTATGATTTTAATTTAAGAGATGCATTGGTCTGTATTGGTGGCCCAATACTGTGTATTGTATATGTATGTGTTTTATATTTTTAATCGGAATATTGTTGTTTTAAATGTTGTAAACCGCAATGAGTCGCCGATTTAGGCTGAGATATTAGCGGTATACAAGTGTATTAAATAAATAAATAAATAAATAAATAAATACTCCCAAGGCAAAGATCCTTTCATGATGCTTCCTTAATGGAGGAATTGGTCAGCATGCTCACAAAATATTGGTGCAAAGGATTGCATGCATGGCTGATGCATACATCTGCCAAACTTACAGATTGACTGATGTAGACCGAACCTCAGCCAACTTCCTGCAATTTTTGGATATGTCTTCTGCTGGTTTTCTGAAGAGGTTCTGGAGAGCTTTAAATGCCACCATGCATGAGATATTGGTCTTATGTCTTTGCACATACATTGTGCGGGGTTTGGTGACGTTTGGACCTTGGAGCCTCATGAAGTCCTCAGGATGTGCACTGCAACTTGAGCCTTCCAGTCCTCCTGAACACCAAAGCTTTCTTTTTAAAATATAAAATTATGTGCTCAGAAGCCATATGTGTGCAATTCACCACTGGTTGATATTTGACCACCTGCCTATTTCAGGTACAAAATATTCAAAATAAACCGGAAGTGGGCATCTTTCTCCTTCTTGTTTCTAGAAAAAGACTTAAATGGGGATAAGATTTACTGCTTCTCATGGCATAATCTACCATTTTAAGGCCAAAAATTGGGTTACATTTCAGAAGGGGCCACCAAGGACGAGAAAAAGTCATATGGAGAAAGACTCCAACATTTGATGGTGTTTAGTTCAGGAAACAAAAAGATAAGTAAGGAAAGGCCTAGTAGAGGTGTTTAAAATACCATATTGTGTGTTATTTTGGGGGTTTTGGTTTTAATGAATAATACCATAGTACCATATACAGGATATATAGGAAATAAATTACATTATATGTGAAAAATTAAAACCCTTTAATGTTTAATATTGTACATTTTGATTTTTATTGAATTGTACCCTAGAACATTTTATGATTTTTCTCCCATCATGTATTATTATGGTTCCTTCTCTCTCATGTTTCCCAAGATGAGAGAGAAGGCATCATTTCTGTCATGTCCTACTTGTCAGGTTGCTATAGGCAACTGATTGTCTATTTCACAAAACAGAATAGTAGACTAGATTCGGCTTTTGTCTAATCTAAGTGAGCTCTTCTCATGTATGTCTTTGTGGCTCTGACTTCTAAACAAATTCAGATATGTAAGAATTGCATGCAAAGTAAGGAGGAAATCATGTTTTGCCATAACAAACCTAGTTTGAGTGGAATGGACAAGGTGGAAAGTATCCTAAATAGGAAAGGAAACTGTTCACCAATGTGTTTAGCCTTGGTGTTAGCTTGTGTGGAACATCCATCCTTATTTGCACTATGATGACACAAATAAGTGGTACTTGTTCAAATATATATATATATGGATTCTTGTTCCCTCCTCTTTTTCTGATTGCCTCCATTTGATTACCTCCTCATCGGTTTTTTGACATTGTATCATTAAGTCAATGGATATTTGACCAATGACATCTGTAAATCAGAACTGAGCCTCAGAGCTGGTTATACTTTGCTGCTTGCTTCGTAGTGTCATCAGCCTTAGCTCATGCCAAACGTGTAAACCAGTTTGACAGCTATCACTGTAAATGCTGTGGATGGCACTGATGAGCCAAATACTGGATTAGAAAGATGAGTTATGATTACATCTTATTGTCTCAGTCATACATGGTCCAGTTACCAATTCTCTCCATTTAAAGCCCATGCTGGATAACTTGGTGATATTGCAAGGATATGAATAAAAAGAAAAAATATGCCAAACTTCTTTGCAGCAAAATATTGAAATGTTCATAGTAAAAACTATGAATAGTGTTTTTACTAGTCTATCATACTTTACGTTAAACATGTGTATAATGGAAAGGGCTTACCTAGTAGTTTCTTTTCACTCATACATATTATTACATTTGAATAGAAATTTGGTTTAAACACATTGAATTACTCCTCCCCCCCCCCTTTTTTTTCTTTGTCTGCTGATGGAGAGGGAATAGGAAGAGGGAGAGAATCAACAGCCAGCGAGAGAACAACAAGAAACCACTCAACACAAACATTTCTTCATGGGTAGCAAGTCTTAAAGAAATGCTTCCCAGTCCCACTACTGAGGATAACTTTAGCAAAAGCAAACCTATTAGCCTGAATGGAAAACAAACGCCTCCAGTTTAATGTTTTTTGCTCTAAACCAACTAATTAGGAGTCAGTTATTAGCAGCTTAAGATGGTAGTAACTATATTACTTTGAGATTAGCTTCGTCAAGAAAAAGAGAAAGATGATACCACGAAAGGCTGGTGGCACCTTTGCTATCTCTTGATTATACAGCTTCTCTTTTCCTTCCACCAGCATGTTTAATTAAGATATACTTCTTTTACAATTTGGAAGCATCTGTCATAAAAAAAAAAGCTCGCAGTAGATTTCATAGATCGACTGGATTCAGGGTTCTTGTCTTGATCTATAACATCCTAAATAGGCTGGTTCTATAGAATCCCAGGAAGTGTATTTTTCTGCTGCCAATGATCAATTTTTCATGAATTAATCATTTGTCCTTCAAATAATTTTCGGGTATCTAGTTATCATAATGGGTAAGTAATGGAATAAATGAAGGGGGGAAGTAAGCCTGACATGCATCTAGCAAATATGAAGTTTGCTGTCAAAAACATTCTTTGTTGGCTGGTGGGGGCAATTATGGGAATTGTAGGGTTTTTTAAAAAGCTTTTTAAAGATAAGTGTTCAGAAATTGGAGACACGTTGGAAGTTCTGTTTAGGTTACTCTTATGTTTTTGACTCTTGATGTTGGACTCATTTCCTTTGTAGCTTAATTTATATTATTTTTATGCAACAAATTAAATTTGTAAACCGATTTTTGCTTTCTGTCAATAAAGTAACTAAATATAGCCACAAACATACACATTTTCTGGAATACTTGAAACATGTTTTAATGAGCTGCCACACAGTACAAATATATTGATACTCAATAGCATACTCAAGTGTACTCAAGCTACATGGAGTTCAATACATACAATTAAATAGAATGAAATGTATGGTCATTCTCAGTTGGGAACCAGCTTCATTTAGTTGGTGAGCCCTAGATTGAACTGAAACTTGATTTGCTGTGAGACATCTGTATATGAGAGAGAACTCACTGGTGGGGTATGTCTCCACCTTTTGAAGAGCATTAAGTTAGTATTTTACATACACCAGGAAACTTGATATTTATATGAAAATGTGTGTGGGATATATATTGCATTTAGTAGTCAGCAGTCTGGTTTCCAACGGCTTAGTTGTTCTAAAATTAAAAAGATATTTAAAATAAATTTAATAATTGATTTAATTGTGGAACTGTATATCCCACACTTCCATTTTCACGGACTCTATAGTGGTTGAAAAGCATTTTAAATAAAAGGCACAGTTCAAAATACCCATACAAAAGCTTTTTTTAAAAATCCAGAACAATTCAGTTAAAAAGCACAAAGCCAAAACAATACAAAACAGAATTAAAACGTGGTAAAAAAAGAGATATAAAGAAACCTCATTAAAAGTTATTTCTGCCAAATAAATTATAAGCCAAAGGTTACCCTGAATTAAAGGTCCTTAGCCTGTGAACAAAAGGAGAAATGGACTCAGCTGAACCTCCCACAGGATGAAATTCCAAATAATATTATTATTATAAAACTTTATTTATATACCGCTCTGTCTTCCCTGGGGATACATAAGCATAAAAGTCAAACAACACATGTACAATAAACCAATCGACTTTATTCTTTGTGCCAGGATTAACTATTAGGGCCGGACTTTCAGAAAGGACCTAGGCAGTTTGGGATGGCCAGGCCAGAGATAGTGCAAAGTAAGCCATAGGGGGCCAAGGAAATGGGTAAAGTGCAGTAATCAGACTCAACAGTAGTAGCAATGGGGGCCTGTAGATGCTCATTTCCTGAGCCAATTGAGGAACTGACCAGGGTAATAGGTAGGGGTAAAGGGCCAGATTCTACCTAGTGGTCAGGGGGCTGGAGCTCGTGCTAATCATTCTCGAAGGCCTGGTGAAACTACCAAGTCTTCAAGCTCTTACAAAAAGAGAAGAGGAATGAGGGCCTGTCTTATTTCCCTGGGGGGGGGGATGTTCCAGAGGCAGGGGGCCCTCTCCCTCGTCCCCACCAACTGCACTGAATCTAGAGAACAACTACTGGGAAGATTCTGTCACATGTCCTTACCAAACATATTAGGTTTATTTATTCCCTGCTTTTTCTCTCTGCAAGGAGACTCATGAGTATGATGGTGGCCCCAATCATGTAAGGTTTTAAAGGTCATAACAAACATTTCATATTATATCCAGAAATGAACCATTGCCTAGGACCTCATCACATTGAGGGTTTTACCCATCCAGCACAGTTCAGGGACGGAACTTTAGGAATCCCATCAAATGATGTAGAGCAGTGGTTCTCAACCTGGGGTCCCCAGATGTTTTTGGCCTACAACTCCCAGAAATCCCAGCCAGTTTACCAGCTGTTAGGATTTCTGGGAATTATAGGCCAAAAACATCTGGGGACCCCAGGATGAGAACCACTGATGTAGAGCTACTTGCGGTGGGGCTGGACGCTTCCCGTGTTCTCAATGCCAGCAGTGGGGTGAGCGGGGGTGGGGGAAGAGCCATGTGATGAGGAAGGTGGCACTGTGGGACAACGGATTCACCCACTGCCCGCCTGATTCTCCAAGCTGCATGGCAAATACCTGGCCCACATTGCACGACTTCATGTGATGAGGTCCCCAGTGAAACTTTTTCAAGAGCAGAACTATAAGAAGACCTTGACAGCAGCCTTGACAGACTATTCAGAACCTGCAGAAGTTTTCATACAGTTCCCAATGGAAGCCCTATGTAGACCACATTATAGTAATTCAATTTGGACATAATTAACGACAGTAATGTATTATTGTGACTATATGTGGCACAGCTGGTGCAGTAATTATCAGTGTGCCAGTGTTCTTCTGACCACTTCTGAAACTTAGTCATTCAGGCTAAAATCTGAGACCAGGATTACATCCAATTTTTGAACTTTAATTCTGTCAGGGGGTATATTACAAGAGGATGATCCATCCATTTTTTTCTATGTTAAAATGGTAACATATTATTTGCACATAGAAAAGTATATTTCAAAGTATAACTAAAGTTGGCAAAGTTATGTTTTGGCCTACAGCTCCCCAAATCCCCCAGCCAGTGTGCCTACAAGTGCAAAAAGTTCAATTTTTCAAGCACTGTCTTGTTTATATCTAGAGTTTGGCAGTAATACTTCTGAGAATTACTAACTTACTTACTTACTTACTTAGGCGATCCCTCGTTAGCCGTGTAGGATATCCTAGAGGTTGTGATCCAAAAAATAAATTTTCTAAGGGTATCGACAAGATACTGCATTCAACTAACTTGTTTTATAGAATCGTTTTAGCATCTCTGACTTGCAAAAAAATAGTCTGGGTCTTAGGAAGATCTATATGGGAATGAAAGCATGTCTGTCTGTAAATATGGGAATATTTGATTTTCTAAATATGTTGCTATTACAAGAGTTTAAACTGATCTGTGTAATATGTATCTGTATAGCAAAGGATGGAAATAATCAGATTCCCAGGTGTGTGCCCCAATGAATGGTTGAAATGGCATGCAGATGCTCTGCCACTCACAGATTTAGCACTGCAGGTTTCTTGGCTCATTAAATCCAAGAGAGGATTTCTTGTAGTGAAGACAGAGAAAAAGCTGGGTGGGTACATTTTCTCACCCTAGCAGAGTAAGGCAGCCTGTGACATTCATGTGAAGAACTTGCAGTAGCGAAGGAAAGTAGCTTTTCAGAACTTTTAATAAGGAGAACAAATTAACCCTTCAGTGCTGGCATCTGCATCGATGTTTAAACCTCCTTCTTTTATCTTGGCTAGACAAATTCTCTGCTATCTCTGCTATGTTCGTAGCAAAAATGTGGATAGTTGATGAAAATGCAGAAAGTGAAAAAGAAAAGAGTAAAATACCAGCATGTTCCATCTACAGTATGGAAGATCTATTATTTACTTAGAATTTGAATTATCTTAAAGTAGGGGATACCTGTGAATAGGGAATACCTAACTATCTGGCTTTTTTTTTTTCTTCCACTGGTATTTGGCAAACATGGGCGGGGAGGCAATGGCACCTATAAAAACTTCAGCATTTGGAAACAGATTTAGATTTTCTTTGTGTGGTCTAAATGAGTGATTTTGTTTTGCTCTTTACTATGTATTACATGAAAAATATATTAAGAATACCACCTGGTTTTTTTTTCTTTTACTTTTCGCTGTAAGACATTTTTTTCCCCTTGAGATGCCAATGCTATTATCGTATTTTTATTTCTTTATTTTTGAACCAGTGAACATTTCCATTGCATGCCATTTTACATGAAGGGACAAATATCTTGTTCCAGTGATATTCCCAGAATAAGGAAACTCCAAGCAATATGTCCCTAAATGCATTTTATTAGTGAGCTAGGATTGTCTGTAGGCCCTATCTCTCTCCGAAAATTCTATCCTAGTTTACACTTCACCTGGTCATGCTCAGCATTATTTTTAAATTTTTAATTATTACATTTGACCCAGCCATAGGTTTTTATCATCGTTGTGTTATTGTTAATGTTTATTGCTTATTTTCTGCTTATGAGTTTTATTTATTGTTTTGTATTACTGTTGTTATTATTTTTACTGTTCTATTGTGGGCTCGGCCTCATATAAGCCGCACCGAGTCCCTTGGTAGCGGGGTACAAATAAAGTATTATTATTATTATTATTATTATTATTATTATTATACCTTTTATCATACCTATATATGTGTGCTCATATGTGACAAAGTTTATGTAAAACAGTAGAATAGGCTAGAGTTATTTTAGTGGGATTACATCACTATGTATTCATTTGATGTAAGCATAATTTCATCTTTATTTACAGCATCTTAAATCTACATGTAGTTTTCTTTCTCAAAATAGAGATTTTTTGAAGTTTTGGTAAAATTTTATTACTAAGCTTGCAAACCATTTTAACTGCACTACAACTTATTAAAGACAGTTATGTTAGCCCTTATTATTTTCCTGTGCCTTACGTTTACGTGCAAATTAATAAAAGCTGTAAATTCTAACAAGCCTATTTAAACACATTCCTTGAAGTATAATATGCATTTTAGCATGGGTGGTGGTGAATTCTTAATGACTTGTCAGTGTTTTTAAGATCTGTGAAGTTTTCTAATTAGTATTCATGCAGGTAGCTCCAGTGGCAATAACTCCTGCATTCTGAAATGTTTTGGGTTTGTTTTGTGTTTTTTTACACTTTTCCAGATTTGACCAGGGGTATTTTCTCCTCTTATATGGAATACTACTACAGTCCTAGTCTGGTATTCAATATACTGCAATCCTTTTTGTTTGTTCACCAAATGCTTGTGTATGTAATAAATCTCTATGATTTGAATGTTTAGATAAGTGGCAAGGTTAACCAAGTTCTGATTCTTTATTTATTTATTTATTTACATTATTTATATTCTGCCTTTCTCACCCTGCAGGGGACTCGGGGTGGATTACAATGTACATATACATGGCAAACATTCAATGCCATAGACACACAACACATATAGACAGACAGTCAAAGGCTATTTAACATTCCAACTTTTTCTGGCCACCAGGGGAGCTGTCGCTTCACCATCCATCTGTGAAACTGATTAAGTACTTCCACATTCCCCGCATGCTTGCTGGAGATATTTTATGGCCTCGTAATTAGTTAAATTTTTATCCTTTACCTAAATACCCCAAAACAATCTTGCCCAACCTGCAGCCCACAGACTGCAGGTTGTTCAGCATGCCTATGAAAGATACATTTTCCTAATATAAAAAACACTGCTACTATATCCACAACAGCCCCCCACCACAACCACCACCACGAAACATTAACTACACACAGATCTATAGTACCAAGTAGGCCTGTGCGATCAGTGAAAACCATTTTTCAATACTTATTACTAAATTAGGAGTGGGAAGTTTCAGAACATTACACACACCCACTGATGTTTGGGTTTTTAAACAAGTTTTTATGATAATTTTTTTAAAAAAAAAAACATCCAAGAGCAATCTCCTTGAATTTTTATTTTTAATGATACAACATAACCAGGACATCATTTTCCCCAAGTTTCAAAAAGATTTGCACGTCCATCAATTTTTAGGGAATTTTAACCAACATAAACTTAACAGTACTATTTCACTGGAAGACTCAGTCCAACCCCATTCTGCCAGGCAGGAAAAACACAGTCAAAGCACCCCCAATAAATGTCCATCAAGTCTTGGAAATAATAATAATAATAATAATAATAATAATAATAATAATAATAATAATATACAGTTTCTGGCAAAAATTGAGAGTCAGATTGACAAAGAAAAAACATGGCCGGGGCTCACAAATGGAACTCTGAAAAAAGAGATGGAGGGTCTGATTCTGGCAGACCAAGAACAAGCCATTCAAACCAATGGCATCAAGCCAGAATTGAAAAATCGACAACAGATCCCAAATGTAGACTTTGCAGGGAAGCAGATGAAACAATAGATCACATCCTCAGTTGCTGCAGGAAGATCGCGCAGACAGACTACAAGCAGAGGCATAACACCATTGCTCAGATGATTCATTGGAACTTGTTCCACAAATACCATCTGCCTGCAACAAAGAACTGGTGGGATCATAAGCCGGAAAAAGTTACAGAGAATGAACACGCCAAACTCCTCTGGGACTTCCGGATTCAGACAGACAGAGATCTGGAGCACAACACACCTGACCTCACAATCATGTTAAAAAACAAAGTATGGATCGTCGATGTCGCAATCCCAGGTGACAGCAGGATTGAAGAGAAACAACAGGAAAAGCTGACACAATATGAGGATTTAAAGATCGAACTGCAAAGATTCTGGCACAAACCAGTAAAAGTGGTCCCAGTGGTGATCGGCACACTGGATGCAGTATCTAAAGACCTTGGTCTGTACTTAAACACAATCGGCACTGACAAAATTACCATCTGCCACCTGCAGAAGGCCACCTTACTGGGAACTGCACGCATTATTTGCCGATACATCACACAGTCCTAGACACTTGGGAAGTTTCCAACGTGTGATCCAATTCAGCAGCCAGCATAATGTCTGCTGTGGACTCATATTGTTATGTTTCTAATACTACTACTACTACTACTACTACTACTACTAATAATAATAATAATAGGAAACCTATAGGTAAACATTGGAGTTACTGCCTTTCAACTTTGCTGACCTCACAGGGTTGATTCAACTCCGCAAAATCCTCTTTTAATCTTGAAATCCCTTTAGATCAGTGGTTTTCAACCTGTGGGTCTTCAGGTGTTTTGACCTATAGCTCCCAGAAATCCCATCCAGTTTACCAGCTGTTAGGATTTCTGAAAGTTGAAGGCCAAAACATCTGGGGACCCACAGATTGAGAACCACTGCTTTAGAGAATTAACACCAAAACTTTCAAGGAGGAATTCTGGGAAATGTAGAAGGTTCCAGACAATTCAAAAGGCCCCACCTTAAACTGCATTTCCCAGAATTCTCCTCGCTTCCCATTGTAAATGGTCTCTACTTTTCTCTCTCTTGGCCGTCCATGTACTGGGCTTTTTCCTTACTCAACCATTCAGCCAAACATTCCTCCCTCCCTCGCTGCCCCCTTTGGGGAAAGAGTGGGGCATTTCCCTCCACTCTGGTCTCACCATTCTCCTCAGGGCTCTTAGGGGGAACCAAACTCAGCCCTTTCGGGAGAGAAGTGGCACCCATGACAGAGAGCTGGGGCCATTTACGAGACTTACATAACTCTTCTGAAAAGTCATAGGTCAGTATTTTGACCTAAGGTGATCTTCACATTTCTTAGTATCGCATCATTTGTACGAATCTTAAGAAATATATATGACAAATGAGACGCAAATGAAATTTTGCACAATTCTAGTATGTAGTCTAAGGGCTTTTCACTTGCTCCCTGGTGACTTCATTTTCTCAATTTTCTACACCTAATAAGAGAAGAAAAACCATTAATACATCCCTTCCCTATAAAATGATAGTATTTTAATTTTTTTTTTAAAAAAACCAATAATAGAGGTTTGCCCTATCTTTGCCAGATAAGTCCTAGTTTTTCTTTAAATTGAGTAGAATTTCTCCTTAATCAGCATCATGAGTTTGCCTTGAAATGGTATAGGTCAGTGGTTCCCAACCTTTAAGAGACCGTGGACCACAGAGACAAAAAATGGATACATTGTGGACCATCAAGATCAGTAAACCCCTCTCCCCACCACCCAGGCAATCATAAATTTTAAAAGTTTTTAAATAACTAAAATGTCTTAATCATATTAACATTCACATATACATTTTTTATTTTGTAATATAAAGACAAAACACCATAATCAGACTTAATGAAAAAAATAATATGATTTTTGAGTTTGCATTTCTTTCACTAGGTAGGGAATTCTTGGATCAATACTGTTGCTCAATGCCATGCATGGCATTGAGTAATAGAAGACTGGATCTTGATAGCAGTAGACTAAGAAGACTGGCTTTTGAAGCCCCGAATATTAGGCTCCTGATCTTATGTTTCAAGATCCAGTTTGGGAGAATGGGCTCCCGAGAGCTCTTCCACTGGCTCAGCTAAAGGGCAAAAGCATGCCCACGTGCTTCCTTCCTTTCTTTTGCTTCCTCACAAGGAGTCAGAGATGGAGCTTCCCATCCTTCACTGAACTGCAGGCTTTGTCTACCTCCTCCTCCTTGCAATCCAGCCTGTGGACAGGGCTTCCTTCCTTCCCTCAAAAACAGATAAGGAGCGAAGAACACAATGTCATAATTCCTCCTCTCTCCCTTTTCTTGGTGTTGGGTCCGTCTTTACCTGTGCTTGAGGAGACTACTGCCAGAGGCCTATTTGCAATCTCCTCATAACCCAGCCCCCTGCCACCTGGGCTTGCAAATGGGGTTCTGGCAACAGCAGTTTCAAGCCCAAAGAAGGATCCAACACTTCCATTCTTGCCCTCTCCCTGTGCCTGATGTCGGACCCTTCCTTGCAAGCCCAAGGAGGAGACTGCAAACAGGGCTCTGGCAACAGCAGCCTCCCCAAGAACAAGGAAGGAAGGAAACGAAATTGGGTAAAAGGGAGGGGGTTGTATCTTTAATTTCTTACCTGGTCTTATGGCAATGAAGGAAGTGCCGTTCCCAGACTGGATTGCAAGGAGGAGGAATCAGTTGAAGCCCTCAGGAAGTGAAGACAGGGGCCAGGGATAGCTCCAACATCACTGGCTCTTCATGAGGAAGCAATGGGAGGGAGCACGTGAGTGCTCTCGCCTCGCTTTTGCTGTGCCTGAGGAGAGGAACACTCTAAGCCTGAGTGCTAACAGGAGCCTTCTCCTATTAGCACTCAGAACTCTGAGATGAAGGAGAAGGCAAGGGCCAGCAGTTTGAGGGGGGGGGGGGATTATAGCTGTGGGGTCACTTCCTCAACAGCCACACTGTGCCAACTCAGGTTTTCTGGGAAAGATCCCCATAGACCTCTTTTCTGTTTCTTGTGGACCACTGGTTGGGAATCACTGGTATAGGTGGTCAACTTTTGCTGCTTTGACTCACACCGTGAAATATCTTTGACAAGACCTGACTGTCAAGGGAACTTGTTGTATAGTTTATTGCCACCTAAATATTGCTGAGACAAAGACATAGCAGATGAGAACCATGCTAAGATCTGTGATCTCCCCATCACTGCTATCAACTGCCAGATTTTCTTAACTGTTTTGATCAAGGCAGTGGGAAAAATATTGGGGGTAGAGAACCATACCCAATTGATAAGTGGTTGTATGGACTGGAGGACACTGAATGCGAGGGGGACACTAAGATATGTCATCATCCCGCCTCACTCTTGTTGCTCTCTGCAATGGAACCTGACATGGAAAGAAATGTAGGAGACAAATGTTTTGAGTAAATGAGGAAAACAAATGAAATAGGTTAATAATGGCTGGGAGCCAGAAAAATAAGGAGACATGTGATTTGTGCCTGAAAAGGAATAACTGATTTGCAGGTGCCACTCTTATCCAAATTATGGTGGTACCTCTAAGTTTAGGACTAAATGTGTTACGCTTCTTAACAATTATACAAGCTGCAGTAAAGGTGCCTATTATTTCTCCAAGCGTTTACTCTCTCCTATGAATTGGACCTGTAAACACCGACATTGTGGGAACTATATGTACAGCACATCTCAAAATGAAACACATTGTGCTTAGCTGGAGGCAATCTGCAGACTAGAAAGGAAGTAGTGGTTACAGTAATAGATGTTATATTAGGTATGCAAAAAAGGGGAGGGAATGATAGTTGCATTTTAAAGCAGATTTTCCAAATGAAGTTTAATGACTTACAGCATTGCATGAATTTGTCAAAACTGATCAGCTGGATTGCTGCACAATGAATACTGAAAATGTTCTGGTTTTTAGGCTTATAATCGCCTTCAGGCATTCAAAAAAATCAAAATGTTGTTTGATGGTTTCAGAATGTTAATGAAATTATTATTAATAGCTCATATATTAATCTTAATGGCAATATGTAAATACAGGCTAACGAAAAGCTGTGCTGACACCTGAAAGATGATTTTACCCACTGGAAAGAAACCTTGGATTAAACTTCAGGCATCAAGCACCAAACTTACTTACAAATCCTTCCAAAATTAAAATGTTCATGATTCATATTGAAACATTATAAAATCTAGATTCAACCTCATTGCTGGAATAAAATTTCAATTAATATTTATGAAAGTTTTGTTCAGTTCTTTAGTGCTAGACTATTGCCAATAATTTGCATAAGAGCTGTTGTTTAATCAGGATAGTATAAGTAGCATCTTTATTGTCGAATAAATAGCTTCTTCCAATCCTTGTTTGCCATTGGCAACACAATAGGGTGTAGAATTTGGGGCACTAGTTGAAATTTTCATTAAAATCAGTATCACTGAAAATGTAAAACACAGGTGGCAAACTTTAATGTGTGTGTTGAACTACACTGTTTTGCTGATGCTTAATGTTTCAAGCTAGTTTGTAAGTTGAAAGTGAATTTCTCTGTTGCCAGGATGTATGAAATTCAAACAGTAGACATTTAGGTTATTATCATAATTTTTACCATTCAAAAGCATTATTTTACCAAGATGACTGTATCATTGGGAGAGAAGGGGAAGAGTTTATGTTAGCTATGCGGATTTCATGGCATTTTACCTATCGAGGGCCCTGTAGAGAGTGAAAGGTATACCGCACTTGCTTCTCAAGTCAAGTGACAGACAATTGCAGCCTCTGTGTCACAGTGTTATCATCTTGCCTTAGCTAGAAGCACTCCCCGAAGCCGGTCTAGGTTGCATAGTCCTAGATGAGGTCTTCATGGGTGCTGACCATAAAAAGTTCATCAAAGTAATGAGGCGAGGCGAGAGCTTGGCGCTCATGGGCAGAGCTCAGCACCAAGGAGTGTGAACTGGCTCCAGCTGTGACAATAAAACAGCAGGTGGCTGCTGTCATTAGGGGTGGCAGATGAGGCAAGGGACTAACATTCAGCCCAAAAACCCCTCATTTGTTAGCCATCGCCACTCTACCATGCAAAATAGTTTCCATCTCAGTCAATTTTACTTTGCAAAATATTACACAGGCGCGTATGAAAATTAGAGCCTAGGGTTTGCAGGTTTCTTTTCAACTTATTATTGCAAAGCTCTACACTATCACACTATGCGGTGGGTTTGTGTGTGTGTGGGGGGGTGTTTTCCCCCCACCTCTTTTGGAACAATTTAAAGAGTCTTGCACTAATGTTATAATGTGGCATTTTTATTCAGGCATGCATCGGTGGCTAAATGTTTTTGCACATTTTCTTTAGGCTTTGTAATTTATTTGTTAAATCTAGCCCCTCTCCATTATTGTTTCCCACTTTACATTTGTTGCCGGTTGGACAAACATATCAGTGGTAATACTCTGGCTGTATTGTTTATAGGAAGAGCACTCTTACCAAACTGCCATTGGCCTTGATTTCTCCTGCACAAATCATTGTGAAAATTCAGGATTGATGGTGGTTTAGTAGACCTGGCTTTCTGTCAGATCTGTCTGCCTACACTGGACTGCTTATATTTCATGTTGTCCTGGAGTGCATCCCCATTACATAGCTATAACATGTTGGTAATTTTTTTATGATGATACTTTCATCCTCTGGTCTCCTGACATTAGATCTTCTGCCAGAAAACTCTAATATTGTAGCCCAAGGGAGTAAAATAGACCTGTCTAGCCAGGAATTCAATTAAACTATCAAAACTACAGATCCCAGAAAACCATTAAATAAGGCCATGATTGTTAAAATGCTATAAGACTGCTATAATTGTGAAGTGTGAATCCATGAAAGGTTGTACAAATTAAGATGTGTTAGGACTTTTTCATTTCTTTTGCTATAACAGACTAATATGGTTACCCCTCTGAAAAGTCTTATTTGGATGGGAGGCTACTGGGGAACTTTTCAAGCAGGGCTAGGAAAGATTCTTCCTGAATTCTCTGAGGAGTCACTGCCATTCAGAGTTGATAGTGGAACTGGATAGACTAGTGGCCTAACACTATAAGGCAGCTTTCTGTGCAGTTTAAACTGAAACACTTCCTTATGACATACCTTGTCTAAATTATCATGGAAGCATAAAGTAAAGGTCTCCCCTTGACATTAAGTCTAGTCGAATCAAACTCTGAGGAGTGGTACTCATCTCCATTTCGAAGTCAAAAAGCTGGCATTGTCCATAGATG
Source organism: Anolis sagrei (assembly GCF_037176765.1). NCBI lineage: Eukaryota > Metazoa > Chordata > Lepidosauria > Squamata > Anolidae > Anolis > Anolis sagrei. Next base: position 72,924,083 of record NC_090024.1, read on the forward strand.
CCTTCTAGGTCATGTGGTTGGCATGACTGTATGGCGCACCGTTACCTTCCCGCCGAAGCGGTACCTATTGATCTACTCACATTTGCATGTTTTCAAACTGCTAGGTTGACAGAAGCTGGGACAACAGTGGGAGCTCACCCTCCCCTGCGGATTTCAACCACCGACCTTTCAGTCAGCAAGTTCTGCAGCTTAGCGGTTTAGCCTGCTGTGCCACTTCAGCCCCTTGAAAACATAGAGGAAGAAAATAAATTTCTGGGCTGTGTTAGGCTCCTTAGATTAACCTTTTATTTCAGTTTACTAGACAGAGTAGACAGACTTCCTGTAGAATTGTGAGATAGAATTCTTGTGTTAGTGCAGTTAAGAAGGAAAAAATGGAAAGTGATAATCCAATGAGTTACTGGAAATATCACAGGAATAAACTTGGCTACACTTAAGTAATATTCAGAGTAACTATCACACTATCATGGTGGGCAAAGGACCCTACTGTGATATTTATTAGCCGTCCCCTGCTATGCATTGCTGTGGCCCACATGGGGGTTCTGTGCAGGAGGTTTGGCCCAATTCTATCATTGGTGGGATTCAGAATGCTCTGTGATTGTAGGTGAACTATAAATCCCAGCAGTTACAACTCCTGAATGTCAAGATTCTATTTTCCCCAAACTCTACCAGTATTCACATTTGGGCATATTGAGTATTCATGTAGAGCTTGGTCCAGATCCATCATTGTTTGAGTCCACAGTGATCTCTGGATGTAGGTGAACTACAACTCCAAAACCAAAGGACACTGCCCACCAAATCCTTCCAGTATTTTCTGTTTGTCATGGGAGTTCTGTGTGCCACATTTTGTTCAATTCCATCGTTGGTGGGGTTCAGAATACTCTTTGATTGTAGGTGAACTATAAATCCCAGTAACTACAACTCCCAAATGACAAAATAATTTTTTTGAGTGAAGGACATACATTGGTTTGTTAGGTGTATTGTGTCCAAATTTGGTTTTTGAGTTCTGTTAATTCCACAAATGAACATTACGTTTTTATTTATATAGGAACATTAACTTTCTGTCATTTGGCAAAACAATTTGATTTTGCTGTGGGGGACATTTGTTGACAGCAATCCCACGTATCACAAAAGATGGAAGCCTCAGAATTAAACAAAAATATTTGTATAATATAGAACCAGAAGCAGTACAAATGGTAAATAACATTGGATCAAAGAAAATAATTGACTTTAACCATGTCTTCCACCATTCAGAGGTGTCACAGATATTGGTTCCCATTTATCTAAATGATGTTTCTTCTTTCTCGTTATAATTGTGACATTATGGGTAGTCCTCCCTTTAAGGAAATAAGTGTTTGCATCCTGTGACTTGGTTCTGATACTTGTCCCATCTAACAGACAACTGAAACAAATGGATCTTAGTAATACTTACTTGTGCCCTAATTATCCTATGGGTCTACTCTTTTTAAAGCAAATCCTTCTTTAATTGTTTTGCAAAGATCTGCATGATGTGACATACAGGTGAAGAACGGCAGAATATGGAATGAAAGGAAGTTGTGGTGGATGGTGTGGGTGTTTAATTTGATTTCTAAGTTTTAGGCTGTGTAGTATGGAGAATTTTTGAAATATTTTTGGTACGTGCGTGCATTTAGGCTATGGTTTTGTTATAGCACAGCTGTTTGGTGAATTGTAAACATTCTGTATGCTCTGAAGGATCATTATGAGTATTGCTAACAAAGAACCATGCTCTCAGGTATTGTCATGTTTTTCGAGGTTGATGTTAATCCGTTTTTGAAGCAAGGCATTCTGTAAAATTTAAGCCTAAGGTTGCATTTCACAACTTATGAAAAACAAATTCTTTGTTGTGGTAAGTTGAGAGGTGATAGCAAGGATGGAGACAGCACTGGGATTTTTGAAGTACTTTTGCAGCTGTTAGATTACCAAACACTTGCTAAAGGTGATTGTGTACAGATGTATGGCAGGCAATAAAATAGATAATTAGAAGTTTAATTACATAGTTATATAGTATACTACTGAAACAATACTTGTTAACTGCGCTGGATATGGGAGCAAAAACGAGAAATGATGTTAGTTTTATCATATATTTTGGATATATTTTTGTAAGTATTCAACTGTTTTCTTCTTTTTATGCACTAAGTAGAAAAGAACAAATATAGTACCAAATTTAATTCATTATGTTAAAGTGGCAGTGAGAAAACATCTTAACATAATGCTATGCCCAGTCTGACACTTACATCACCCTGAGTATGAAAACATCTTTTTGTATGCTTGCTGACTAAATTAAGTTGTGATGGTTTCTCATCAGTTATAGTTTAATACTTGAGTGGTTCAAACATAACTCGAGAAATTGGTTTCCCATTCTTTGAAGAATCTAATGTATCTCCTTCTTGCACCTGCATCACTATGAGGACATCTGAATATTTCATGTTGACTTTTAAACAAACCACAGTTTACTGCTATATCCAATTATGAATTGTTTAAACTGTGGCTTGTTGGAAATAGTCAGGATTGTATCTGATTTTCAAATCTAATTATTCCTCTTAAATTTGAGTCTTCGGCAGGTCAATTTATTAATTAGCAATATTGCTCCAATTTCCCCCAGCAATGATCTGTTTTTAGAGTCGTGTCTAATAGACTAGGAGACATAGGTGTTTCCTTTTCTCCTATAGAAATTCGCTCTAAGTTTTTCAGGTAGCCTAATTTAGCTATGTAATCTCCTGGGAATATCCTTGCTCAACAGGATCAAAGACTTTCTCCTCCTTGGACTGTTGGCAAATTGTTTTGTTGAAAGCTGATCTCAACATGAATTCAAAGGCCTGTGTTTCCTTAAACTATGTTGTGTTTTTTTGTTTGGAGTTGACCAGTTTCACTGGTCATTAACTTTAGATAGTCTATTCATTGGGTGGTATTGTCCCATGAAATATATTGAGATCTCTTCCTTCTAATAATGATATACCATAAAATTGTACTTCATTCACCTGAGATGCAGTCACTGATGACTGCATTAAAACAAGATTGGAATTGTGTGCAAAGTTTGGAAGTCTTACAGTAAATCAAGGAGTGAGTCACTGCCTGTTTCTGTTTTACAGTCTCTAACAAAACAGCCTCTGTGGTGTTTCTTCTTTTCTGTCTCAGGCTATGTGAGGGATCACCTGGGATCTTAAGGTTCAGGCTCAAATAGCCTGAGCCAGCAGGACAGTTGGGCTGAAAATGAGAGCTGAAGGCAATTCATAGACTAACATCACAGACTAGAATCACCTTGCACTGTTAGCTGTTTGTTGCAGCTTCCTGTAATGCCATGAGTAGATAGCAATGTGCTGCTGAGATAAATCTTTGTCATAGAATCATAGTGCTGAAAGAGACTACAAGCACCATCCAGTCCAAACTCTACCATGCAGGAAGACCCAGTCAAAGGGCTTCCAACAGATGACCATTTAGCCTCTGTTTAAAAACCTCCAAAGAAAAATACCCCGCCCTACACTCCAACACACTGTCAAACACCTCTTATCACCAGAAACTTCTTCATATGTAGGGGGGATATCTGTTCCTATAGTTTGAATGAACTGCTATCTGTCCTAATCTATGGAGCAGCAGACAAAACCACCTCTCTCCTCAATGTGACATCATACTAAACATACCCAGCTCCCTAAATGACTCCTCTAAACTGTTTACCATATTGGTTGTCCTCTTCTGGATACCTAGATGACGCTAACCCCCTCCACCAAGGGATAAGGTCCCTATTCTGGGTCCGCATGGGGGACATAGGTTTTCAGGTGGAAGGCGGTCATGACAAGGGTTTGCTTGGTGCATCTTCCTCTCTAAATATTTTTCCTTTCCAGTCTCAAAAATGCACACTTGACACCAGTTTGGCTGTTGCATTTTGCACTAGATGCAACTTCTAAACACTTTTTAAAGGGCAAACCCATATAGAGCACATGGCAGTTGTCTAATTGGAAGGTAACTAAGGCAAAAATAATTGTGACCAGATCTGCCTTCTCCAAGAAAGGTACAGCTGGTGCACCACCTGAAGCTTGGCAAAGGCACTCTTGGACTTTGCAGAACCATGGGTTTCCAGAAGTAGTGCTGAAAGAGCACCCCCAAACTTTGAACCTGATTATTTAGAGAGAGTGCTACCTCATCCAAAACAGGTTGGTTTTTCTACTCACTCATCTAGATTAAGCCTCAGTCTTTTCCAGTCCTTTACTGTATCCAGTCAATTTAGTACTATCACGGGCTAATTGGCATCAGTTGTGAAGGAAATATAGACTTGTGTTTCATCAGCATACTGATGACAGCAATCCTCAAAGCTCTGGGTGACCTCTCCCATAGGATACATATAGCTGTTAAATAGCATAGGGTGTATTTTGACCCCTATGTAGCCCCACAGGCTAATGGACAAAAGGCAGAACAACAGCCAATCAAGACTGGAAAGCAAAGCAATGCCCCAAATCCCATATCAGCTGAAAACCCAGAAAGATACCATGGCCGATAGCATTAAATGGCGCCAAAAAATCCAGGAGGAACAACATGGATGTCATGCCCCTATTCAACTTGCACTGGAGCTTGTTCACCAAGGTAACTAAAGTTGTTTCTGCCCCATAACAACCTTATACCCATATTGGAATGGATCCAGATAATTCATTGCCACCACTTGATCTAGGACCTTACTTAGATGAGAAGGGGAGATGGCATTTTGTCTGATAGTTACCTGTGTGTGTGTGTGTGTGGGGGGGGGGTCCAATGAAGGCTTTTTTTTCAATAAATGTTTCACAATTGCTTCTTTCAGAGAGCTTGAGGTTATTAAACCTTTTTTTAAAAAAAGGTTTAATAACCTCCACTAACAGGCAAGTGGCTGGCCTCCAAGCAACTAGTCCACATCATTTTGAAGAAACTGAAACTCATCCATCAAAATTTGACAGGCATGTTCCTTTGTTACCTCCCAATGCTCTACCTCCAATATGAAGAAAATAGGAGCTCTTTAACTACCTGGAACAGATGTGCTGGATGGGATTGAGCTGATGGAAAAAGAGGTAGCAAATAATCCTTTTTTTTTTTGCTCCCCTCACTGCTGCAAAGTACTTCCTAAAGTGGGCCTTAACCCATGCCTGGACAGATTCATCCTGGTTCTTTTTCCATGATCACTCTAGGCATTTCATTGCCCCAATTTCCTCAGAAAACTAAAGAGCCAACTCCTTCCTGCCTGAATCAGTGAATTAACATCTGATTTAGGGTGCCATCATTTTTCCAGATGCATTTAAAATGTTTATTTAACATATATGGCTACAACAGGGGGTTGAAGAGCAGAATTGCTATAACACAATGCTTTCGTTAGTTTCTTGGCCCATAATGCGAACTAATATGATAAGATGGTAGTAATATTGTAACTGGTGACCTATCTGTGATACTGCATCAATCTAACATATGTGTGGCAGCTCCTTCTGTTTGCTTTTGTTGAACAACCCATGATTTTTGCCAGCCAGGGTATCTGCTCCCATGTTCCAAATCATTTTACATTGTCTCAGAGGTAGACAGAGGAGTTCTTTAACCCCCCCCTCCCCCATTCTGCATCCTATTTTTTCATCCACAAAGATATGCTTAAGGCAGCTAATAAGAGTATAATGTTAGATGTGTAGAAATAAATAAAAACTTGTTTATAATATAGCGCAAGCTTCAAAGTTAAATTAGAATTAAAATATTCAGCCAGCTCATAAGCCCATAAAATGTTGGTATGGCGTCTGGAGCCTGTTTTGAGAGTAATAAATCTGATCCTTTGAGGAAGTGTGTTCCAAAGTTTTGGCCCTACAAAAGAGATGTCTCTGCCCACAAACTTCCTGCTAAAGCCTGCCTAATAACAGCTTGCTTCCTTATTTAAATCAATTGTTCGATTCATGAAATAATTTATAATAAGGTTGTTAAGCTTGCATGATTGTTTATTCAGAGACAGAGACATTGAAATATCTCCTTCCTGAAGAAAGATGGAGAGAGAAACAGTTCGAGACCATCCCTTCCATTAGGCATAAGCCTAATAATTCTCTTACATCTTGAACAGCACATATTGATGTCACAGACACCGCAATGGAAGCATTTTGAGAGGCAGTCCCCCTTTTTTGAATGATAGATATAGGAATATGCAGGAAGAGCAAGCTGATTGATTGATAGTGAGCAACTCATCCATAATGATCTGTCTGATATAGACAGTAAATTATTCTGAAGATTGATGCAGGTCATTGAGCAGCACATCAACAAACCTGTTGTCCATCATTCTACTGAAATGGGAGTCTGGGACACTGACAGATACTCCACATAAGTCTACACAGTGCAGGAAAGGTACATAGGGGTCCCTTTAATGTTTCTACATCCAAGATGTTGCCGCCTGTTATTTTATTCCAATTTTCACTTGACCTAACTTCTTCCCAGAAACCAAAGAAAACTGAATTTATTAAATATCACCTTTGTGGAATAAAAAAAAATCTGCTCATAAGAATAAAGTTCTACTACATAAAAATCCTGTAAAGTTTAACTATGTCCTAAATGTATCTATTTGAAAGTTAATACATTACATTTGTTGTATCATATTTCTAGATCAGTATGTTTTTAGATGTATCTGGCTTTAAAAAAAAGACCAATTTTTATCTATGTTTAATTATTCCAGAGTGAAATAATCAATTTTAGGACACATGTTAGAGTCATCATCTGTACTTCACAGAGTAGCATAGGCAATAACATAGACATGTATCAATTGTGTTTACATCACACTTTTGTGTATGTGAATGAAGGATGGTATTTTAGCTACAGAAATTTATAGGATGATTTCACTATAAATCTGGATTGGAATCGCTTGAAAATAGTGGATAAGGTCATTGTCATGATAAAAATATTGTCAACTCATCTATTTCCTCCTCCCTTTTCCTTTTCTTAATTTAAATACTTTATTTTTTAAGCATGGAAAAGTTGTTGAAAATGGGGAAGTAAAAATCTCAATTCAAAACAAATAAACTATTAGAATATAATATGCCAAACAAAACTGTTGTTGAGTAAAAAAAAGTTTGAGTTTGCAGATGAGGAAATCTCTTGAAATAGCTGAATCAAAGACAAAGAGATAGGACAGGTTATGGAATATTGAGACCTACAAACTGAGATTCATTGCCTCTGGGGAAAAACCCCCAAACAATTATGATTCCGGTAGTCATATGTGCTCTTGCTGAAATTCCAAACAAACAGTTAAATAAAACTGTAGAAATAACCACAATAATATAAATGGAGGGACTATTTGGAGCATTCCACATAATTTGATGATAATCTTGCTGATTTTGTGAGTCTTGGGTTGAATCCAAATCACTGCTAACTCCAGTTAGCAACATCTGATGGATTATGAAACTTAGAACTAACAATTTCCCTAACTTAAAAAGTATATCATGAATTGTAGGTCACCTTCATCACGCAATCACCCAAATGGTTATAAGAAGAACGTTGTTGTATTTCTATATTGTTGTTAAAAAACATGTTTGTAGCATAACCTTTCAAGACTGAATCAGTTGGATTAAACTTAACTTTGGAACTAATGAGATAAACCCAGGCCTTGTCTACACCCACCACAAAACCCAAAGTGACCCAGAAGTTGCCCATGACATCCAGGAACCCGGGTTGAACAGGTTTAGTCCTATGCTAAGGGAAGTCAGGAAATGCTCTGGAGTTTTGGCAAAACGTCAAAGCAGGCTGCACCTTATACAGGCTGTGGATTGTAGAATGGCTCCGATGCAACTTTGTCCACTGCCTACACAAATTGGCACAACCATCCACTTTCCCTTGTGCTAATAAAGCAGAGATAAAAGAAGACTGACTGAGCCAATGTTACAATTGCACTGCAGCTGGGACAGCTCCTGGTTTTTATGGGTGCCATTTGCTGACTTCAGTAAAGGTATTTGTGTGATCAGGGAGCAGGAGGGAGGGTTTCGTTATATTGTTTGTCCACAATAACAAATACAAATAAAATAGTGGTAGCACATCAAATGATAATCTTGCTCAACATGATAGTAACTTAGACGTACAGTGATTGTTTTGGGCACACTAGGTCCTGTTCCTCAGCCCTAACCCACTATCCTCTTGTCTGAATACATGAATGTTTAAGATCTAATGTTACTGACAAAACGTTTCCAATTGAAAAGTATGTTGGAGATCTGTTAAAATGTACTATCACAGAAAGCTTGTTGTTGTTCATTCGTTCAGTCGTCTCCGACTCTTCGTGACCCCTTGGACCAGCCCACGCCAGAGCTCCTTGTCGGCCGTCACCACCCCCAGCTCCTTCAAGGTCAGTCCAGTCACTTCAAGAATGCCATCCATCCATCTTGCCCTAGGTCGGCCCCTCTTCCTTTTGCCTTCCACTTTCCCTAGCATAATTGTCTTCTCTAGGCTTTGCTGTCTCCTCATGATGTGGCCAAAGTACTTCAACTTTGTCTCTAGTATCCTTCCTTCCAGTGAGCAGCCGGGCTTTATTTCCTGGAGGATGGACTGGTTGGATCTTCTCGCAGTCCAAGGCACTCTCAGCACTTTCCTCCAGCACCACAGCTCAAAAGCATCGATCTTCCTTCACTCAGCCTTCCCTATGGTCCAGCTCTCACATCCGTAGGTTACTACAGGGAATACCATGGCTTGGACTAGGCGGATCTTTGTTGCCAGTCTGATGTCTCTACTCTTTACTATTTTATCGAGACTGGACATTGCTCTCCTCCCAAGAAGTAAGCGTCTTCTGATTTCCTGGCCACAGTCTGCATCTGCAGTAATCTTTGCACCTAGAAATACAAAGTCTGTCACGGCCTCCACATTTTCTCCCTCTATTTTCCAGTTGTCAATCATTCACAGAAAGCTACCCTCCTCAAATTCATGCAGAAATTCAGGTAGTGATTCTTCAGATTTGCTTACTTCACAGGTTTGCTCTCATTTATACTTGTCATGGAAAGGCAGGGATGTGCTATATTCTTCTGTATTACCTATTCAGACTCCATCTGTTGACATCTGCTAAACATATAAGCTTCAGAGCAAACTTCCATATGTTCATTAAATGGTCTTCAATTTTGAAGGCCCCCAGGATTAGAATTAGTAAACACTATCCACTAATTTTGTTAAATTTACTTCATTAGGTTTTCTCACTGCCTAAAGTTTATGAACTTTCTCTCTGTGTTCAATATTTGGGTAAGCAGTGTTGGGACACTACTAAAGGTCATATCGTATTGAATTGGTTACTCATATGATAGAGATAGACCTTTGATAACTTTTCCTGTTAAAGTTATGATTCATCAAACAGGTTTTCTAAATATTTTTCCTTCCTCCTTTTAAAGAGTCTTGAGTTTATCAAGGACCTATCTAATGAATGTAGCAAATTGGCACTGAAACAGGACTGTCACCTTTGGTGATGTTCGTATCATTGGGTGTCCATTGTCTGTCTACTACCTCTCCACTGTAAACAAAACAATCCTGCCATGATGAGCCCATTCTGCTTCTATACCGGCATGCCATCAGTGATAGCAGATGGTCAGGCTAGATTCATAAGTTGTATATGAAACATAAATACATTTCATGTTTAGACTTCTGTTACATCTCGAAAATTCTCATTATCTGTGTACACACAGTTATTCCACCTTTTGAAAAATCCAAAACATTTCTGATCTTAAGCATTTTGAATAAGGTATAGCCAGCCCATACACATAATGTACTCTTTTATTGTTGTGCCATAGGAGAAAGGGGTAAAACCTCAAGCATCTAGGAAAATATGAATATAAACAAGGAAAAACTGTATTATCTATATGGAATGGTAAAAAAATTCAACAATAAACCAATATTTAATAATGGTACTTCATGGCTATTGCCTGCTTTTGTAGCATATCTCCTCTTTTGTGTGTCTATATTACAGAAAGGTCTGTCTTTGAGAGAGAATTGGTAACATCTCCTAAGACTGATTCTAGGTTCCTCAAAATAAATAAATAAATATTTATTTATTTATTTTGAAGCCATCTACATGCCATAGTTCATGATGGCCGTATCTCCTGTAAATGCTATTAAAAATACAAATAAGCCAGCAAGCTAGCTCAGCATTGAAAAATGATTTTAAGTTTGAAGGAGACAATAGTTCAGTTTTGTACCTTCAAAAGAACAAGGTTTCTGTGGGTGAGGTTGCACCATAATATTTGGTAATAGCTTTCTTTTTTCTGCCAACATTTCAGTAAGCGAAAAGACAGGAGGAAAACCACTATATAGTTTCAAGTTATGACAGAGATCCAGTTGTTGGTGCGTAATTACTTGCGTACAAGAAAGAGTACAAGAAAACAATGGAAAATAGGAAAACATGAGGTGAAACTTGAACAAATGTGGAAACAGTTTCATTCACACACACCTTACTTTTTGTTCACATTTTTAGATAGAGATGTTTCACCTGCCACATGCTATGCTGTAAAGGCACAGTTGGGTTCAGCTATTTTAAAAAAATATTTAGAATGCTCAAGACAGGTATTGCCTTATTTTAATTAAATTATGCAATTGACATGGTACAGTATTTTTCAGTACACAAATAAGTTCAGACATATTGCCTTCTTGATTATAAAATCTGTATTATTCATTTCCTAATTTTGTCTTCAAGAAAACTAACTTGAGGAAGGATGCTTCTGAGTTGCAAAACATGAGCTTTCTTAATTTCAAATGTGTTGGGTATGCTCACAACAAGACGGTTCTGCGTTTTGCCCTAAAGCAATGGCAGTAAATTTGGAATGCCCTGTGCTCTTATTAGGACTGAAGAGTTTATGTCACTACAGTCATTTTCTTTATGAACAGTAATTCTAGTGACACTTGCATAGTCACCATGAAGATACTGCAATAGATTATTCTGAATTCTAGATGCTATGTTGTCCATATGTATCACTCAAATATGAAAAAAACAGGAATAAGTGGTATTCTAATGTATTTCTTTTTATAAAAATAATGAAGTCGCTATCATTTTAAAGATACAGAGTTATATCCCTACACCCTGAAGGCTAGACAAAATAGAGATTTACTGTAATAATGTGAATATACCCAAAGTAGATCAGACGTGGAGATTAGATATTACCATATATGTAATAGGGAAGTACTGTTTCTTGGCTTTTGTGGCTCATATATGCCTTAATGCTACAGTATTTCACAGTCTTTGCACTGTCCATTAGTGGAAGCATGTCCAAATGAATTCTGCATTTAATGTTAAAAATCTTATAATATGCCAGCTTGATTTGTAGCCCGTCATATCATGGAATGCTAATTAAAATCATATTTTTGCATATGTCATGCCTTTCATGTACATATGCAAATAGACTTCCAGTGCCTTTCAGCTATTAGTAATTAACTTTATGAAGGACAGCTGTAATACATAATTAACAAAAATGTTTGCAAGCCCTTTTCACACTGAAAGTAAGAGCAGTAATTTCTCTCTCTCTCTCTCTCTTTTTGTTTATGTGTGTATATGTGTTCGGTTTTGGTTATCAAGGATGCCATTTTAATTTGAAGCTCCTGCCTAGTATCTATATTGTGGAAATATTCATACGACATAATTAAATGAATGTAGAGAAATGATCCTTGGATAGATTTAGTAATAAGTAATATAAAGAGAATAATTGCTAACTAATAAATATATGGGCTTCTACCATTAAAACAGATGAAGTACTTTGTGTTTAATATAGGGTATAATGCTAGTTATAACTTTTCCTTTTCTTTTAAATGACCAGGTCTGTGCAGTCAATGAATGATTAAAGGGAGTTGGTCACACCCCACTTTGTTCCACAGCAACAATTATACCTTCTCCAGAAGATTTGATCTTTTAGAAAGAATAAATGGGATAACTCTGAAATTATGTGAAATAAAAATGGCTTAAATGCCAAAGTTATCCATGAATGTCAGGATCCCAATGAAAGAAGTCTCTTTTATACATCCCTACCACTCTGTACAGGTGTACAGACTCTCAGTCTGTAAGAAGAGTTGAAAATTGGCATTTTTGCATTGTCTGTCTTCCCACATAGGCCTCACCCTTCCATGTCACAAAACAAGCTTGCATTTCTCCAATTCATGACATGGATGCATCTCTCTCCCACAATGACTTAATGTCATGTCTGTGCATTAGCAGCAAGGTAGAAAAGTTAAAAACAAGACACTTTTTGTCCTGCATCTGGTTCTCCAGATGTTGTAGGATTGAAACTCACCTTAATTGTAATCAGAATAGGCAATAGTCAGCCATAATAGAAATTTTAGCCCAACAATATCTGAAAAACCACAAATACCCCATCCTTTTGCTTTATGTTCATTCTCACACACATAGGATATTGAATAGGATCTCACCAAATGCCACATTCAATCCAACCTTTATTTATCCCTAGGTATTATGGGTCTATTCTTACAATTTTTGTTGTGTATTTGCATTTTTAAAGTTTACATATTTATAATTTTACAACATCTTATGGTTGCTTCCCAGAGTCAGTGGTGTCACTAGAGTTGGTGCCGTCCGATGCAATAACTCATGATGTCATTCCATGGAGCTCCTCCTGTATTAGACCAGACCACAATGTTCTGGTGAAAATACCGGAAAATTACAACAGGGCATGCTAGTTACATGGGCTAATGAAACACATGATTCAAAGTACTGGTGGAATTAGATAATTATGGCAGCTCTTATTGGAGAGCATGCACATTATAAGGTTCAAATAATATGTTAGCATAGGACTTTAGCCTTCAAGGTATATTAAAACAGTACATGTAAGTTGGGATTGTGAAAAATGTTTTGTGGTTATATCTAATGAGATTTTGAAATACAGGGTTAGTCAAAATGAATAGGCCAATAAGAAAATTAATTTTAGACGAATGTATGTTTATTGTAACCAAACTACAGCTACGTATCGACAGATAAATTATCAAAGTTTTGTCTCACCTTCAGAGATGTTCGATATGGGCGCCCCGTGTGACACGGCAGACGTCCAAGCAATAGTCCAGTTCATTCCACATCCGTTGCAGCACATCCGACGTAATGGCATCGAATGCAGCACATATGCGCTGTTTTAAGTCGTCCAAGGTCAGCGGTAATGGAGGTCGGAACACAGTGTCTTTCACATACCCCCAGAGAGAAAAGTCGCATGGTGTGAGGTCGGGGGACCTGGGGGGCCATAGGAGGAATGTCACTCCAGCATGGCCAATCCAACGTCTGGGAAGGTGTTCGTTGAGGTACTCGCGTACACTGTTGTGCCAATGCGGAGGGGCACCGTCCTGTTGGAATACGAAATCGGGCACTTTCTCTTCTAACTGTGGCATCAACCATTCAGACAACATGTCAGCGTACACTATGCCTGTTACGGTTTTCTCCGCGAAAAAGAATGGGCCAAACATGTGACGGTTGGTTATTGCACAGAAAACGTTTACCTTCGGCGAATCCCTTACATGTTCCAATATGGCATGAGGATTTTCAGATCCCCAAAAGCGGAGATTATGCCTATTGACCTTCCCGCACAGGTGAAACGTTGCCTCGTCACTGAAGACCAGTCTGTTGGCAAAGCCTTCCTCCTCTAGTCTTCGCTGCATTGATTCACAAAAATCGTGTCATTTCGAATAGTCACCTTTTTTCAAAGCCTGCACCATTTGCAATTTATACGGCTTGAACTGCAAACGTTTGCGTAACACGCGCCACACAGTTTTTTGTGGAACGTTCAATTCCATGGAAACACGATTTGTCGACTTCTGGGGACTTCGTTGAAAGGATGCACGAATGGATTCCACTGTGTCTTCGGAGACACGTGGTCGTCCTGTGGTTTTACCCTTGCATAAGCAGCCTGTCTCCTCAAATTGCTTTACCCACCTCGCAGTGGAATGTCGATGAGGTGGTTCCTTGCCATACTTGACTCGAAATTCTCGCTGGACCGTAATTACTGACATTGTTTTAGCAAATGTCATCACACAAAATGCCTTCTCTTTGCCTGATTCCGCCATTTTGAAAACAGCGACTCCTAGCGACGCCTAGCGGCATTAACGTACATGTGTGTTGCTCAAAAAAAAACTTTGATAGTTTATCTGTCGCTACGTAGCTGTGGTTTGGTTACAGTAAACATACATTCGGGTACAATTAATTTTCTTATTGGCCTATTCATTTTGACTAACCCTGTATATATATAACTTTCTGCTGAAACACTGCATGCTTCTGGACTAAATACAAAGTGCTGGTTATTACCTATATAGCCCTGGCTGGGTTCAGGCCCAGGCTATCTAGAAAACGGCATCTCCTTTTGCAAACCTGCCTGGGCTCGTCAATCAGCCGAGGAGACCCTAGTCTCGGTCCCACCGCCATCTCAAGCACAGCTGGTGGGAACGAGAGAGGGGGCCTTCTTGGTGTTCGCCCCCATCTTTAAAATGCCCTTCCCAAGGAGATCAAAATGCCTCCCTCCTTACTCATTTTTAAAAAGCAACTTAAAACATTCTATGCTCCCAAGCATATGACAAGAAGGAGGAATAGAGCTTACAACATTGATAAATGGAACAGAAGGAAATGGATTTGATATGCTATCTTAGCTGGCTTTTGATGGTTTAAATGTTGATTATTTAATTGTTATTATTAAAATTACCTGTTTTAACTTGTGTAGTATGTTCTACTGTTGTTGTTGTTGTTTTTTTTACTTCTGATTTATACAGGCATTGAATGTTTATCTTTATTTTGCTGGAAGCTGCCCTGAATCCCCTCGAGGAGATAGGGCAGGCTACAAATAAACAAATTATTATTACAAACATTTTATAGGCAGCCATTTTGTTGTCACCCCCAGTGATAGGGTCACCTGTTGCAGTTCACACAACCTAACCCCCCACCCCACCATGTGCCCATAGTGTAGGTTTTATCATCACAAAATTTCCATTATTGGGATTATTCAGGTTTTATTGTTCATTTTTGTAAAACTGGGAAGATTTAACAAAATTTCATTCTGCTTTTCAGGATGGCGTTTGTAATGAAGAAGCACTTAAATACCCATTTGCTGGGGAAACATGGAGTTGGCACACCAAAAGAAAGGTAAAATACAGTGTAACTGTTTTGCAACCCTGCTGGTATATCTATAAAGCTATAGTTTAAAGACTGCTTTGAAAATGTTTGTTTGTTTGTTTATTTATTTATTTATTTATTTTATATACCGCTTTTCTCAGCCCTCAGGCAACTCAAAGCGATGAACAACATCGATACAAAACATCACGAGACAAGTATAGGGCAATTAAAAACAATTGTAACATAAATCATTAAACATCAGTATAACAATCATTAGCGCCTCAACAGTTATGCTTCAACATTAGCCCCTCAACAGAAAATGTTATGCCAAAAACCAGTATCCATTTTTTGTTTTGCATATAAAGAAATCGGGACGTGGAAAAAGGGTGACTGAATCTGTTCAAGTTTGAAAATTTCTGCCTTTTAGATCCATCTTCTCAATTGTTCTGATAGTTGTATGCAGCTGTTATCTTCTGTGAAATCCCAAAAAAGAAAGAAAAAAGACATAGATATAGATGGGCAGTTACCTGATTAATCTTGTCTTTGATTTTTTATATATATCTAGGATTTGGGAGGATTTTTTTGGTGGGGTATTTTACACAGAAAAGATCCATAATGCTAATAATGTATATATGGTTACAAATATTGTTAAAATTGGATGGCATTGGTCTGTAGTTTATCCATATTTTTTCCTTTGGTTTTCAGTTTTTTAGTTGATTTCTGGAATCTTTTAAAGATGTAGTGTTTAGTTCCGTATATTCCTTCACTATTCTGTGACCATTGATATAAAGATGGCTTCTCATGCCACAGTTTTCACATATAGAAGTGTTTTCACTCTCAGAATCTCTTTCAATTTCCTTGGAGAACAGTAAAACAATTTTCATCATTAATGACTGGTTCTCTCAGGAGAGTTCCCATCTTTTCCTTTTAAATTTGTTTTGTCATTAATTGTCATTAGAATTTTTATTTTAAAAAAATATTTTGAAAGAAACAGAATACATGCATTTCAGATAAATACCTTTCTTTGAAACAATCTGCTATATGGGCATTCAAATACTTTGGTTTTCTTGTTAAGTGATATGTTGTGTTGGGTGAGATGACTGCCCCCCTCCCCCCCCCCCCGTATTTTCATCACAGAGCAATAGTATCTCTTAAAAATTGTGTGAAATGTGGCAATACCCGAGTATTGCAGGTGTCTTTTCTCAGAGAATTACACAGTGCAGAAGCCTATGCTATTTGCCAGGATTTTACAGTGGAAGTGAAAAATGTTAGGTTAGAGACTTCATACAAGAAGTTGCTCTGGTGAACTTTCAGAAATATTGCCGGTTCTTCAACAATCTAAAGCCTTTTTAGTTTCCCCAAACTCATCTGTTCAGCCCATAGTCAGCTGCATTGCTTTCAACTTTGTTCTTATTCTTATTCTTCAAATAGGCTTCACCACACCCTCCTGTCCCATTGTACAATTTCTGATTTACAGAGGATGGTCCAAGTAGCTGAAACCCAGAGTAATATATGGAACAGACATGTGAAATGGGCTAAAACACCCAGCAACAAAGCATGCTCGAAACAATAATTAAGAATGTTTTAAAGATAGGAATAATATGTGAATCAGCAGGTGTTCAGCTGAAATTTCCATTAATCCTCACCATTTTATGTGTTGGCATTAGATTTCTGAAACTTCCAGTCAATTTTTCCTTTTCCGCCATTCCTCCTCCTCCTCCTCCTCCTCCTCCTCCTCCTCCTCCTCCTCCTCCTCCTTTGGGGGTGGGGGTTGGGGGTTGGTGGTTATGTGTTTTAAAATGCATTTTAATTGTATTTATTATATTTTAACTGTATTTTAACCTAAAACACACAGATCTTTTTAATTGGGTTTTCTATTTTTGTTTTTGCTTTCTTTTAAACTGATCAAAGTGTGTGATTGTTAGCCGCCCTGAGTATCCTCAGGGAAAAAGGCTGGGTATAAATAAAGTAAATAATAAAGCTGCCTGGAGTATCCTCAGGGGGAAAGGATGGTTATAAATAAAGTCAGTAATAATAATAATAATATAATAGTTCTATCCATTTACAACCTTTCTTTCTTTCAGTAATGAAACTCAAGAAGGCTAACTGCATATTTAAAGTGATACAGATTAGATCTATGCAAAATCCTCAATAAATTACAAATATCTAAGTTATTTTCAAAGCAATTAAACACTATATAAAGTTAAAACTTGAAGCATGAAAAAATCATTAAAGGTCTATATGAAAACCTTAAAAATACCACTACACAGTGAAAAAGACAGGCCTTTCTTTAACTATATTCCTGGCCTTGTTTCCTAATTAAGATCAGGAACAAGGAGATTATAAACATAGGAAATTTATTTCTGCAGATGCAAAACCCAGCGGAGGGGTGGGATCTGTAATATCAGAATACTCATCAACAAAATGGATCCTCTTTTATACATGTTCAAACAGATACACATTGAACGCTAACATTGCTCACTCTTCCCACACTCCTCCTTCAACTCCACCCCCTCTCCCCCCAGCCCTGCCTCCTACTCTTGTCCCTCCCCATTGCCACATTGAGCATGTGTGAGAAAGTTTCAATAAAGCCATTGTGCTCATTCACAGTTTGCATCTGTCTTCTCTTTATCTAGCTAGCCATTACTTCTCAGGCCAAATTTAGCCTTGAGTCTTAAATGTCCATTTATTGTCTTGCTAGAGAATTTCTTGCTTCCTCTGCAGACCTGTATGTGAGGTGAAGCCCATTGTTTCTAACTTCTTGGCTCAAGTCCTTTCTCTGGAGTTGCCAGAACCAACAGAGATTTAACAGATTTAACATTTCAAAATGACAATTAATGCAGATTTCAGTGTCTAACAATTAATAAAAATTATATTATTCCATCCAGGTGTCTTCAACAATATTAAAAGAATCCATCCTAGGCAATTTTTAAAAGCCTTTTCTTGCTGAACCAAGTAGCGCAAGAATGGGGCCATAGTGGGATGAAGTTCCAAAGTCTGGGAGCAGCCATTTGAAAGGCCTTCCTCCTTGTTCCCAGCAAATGAGTCTTAGAAACTGGTGGAACAAAGAGAAGGACCTCTCTAGAAAAGCTTAAGAGTTCTGATGGGTTCATCTAGAGAGCTGCATAATTTTAACCCCATTTTAAGGAGGCCTACTGGTCATTAGTAAAATATCCCCCCCCCCCCAAGAAATTGCAACAAATGCGGAGGGTTGGGGAAGATGAGACCTTCTAAACTTTTCTCAAGAACTTTTGGACCTCTTTTATCTAAGAAGACCTTGCTAATGATAATATAAGATCCTTATGTCATGTTGGTGCTGGTGATAATCTGATCCATCATAATAAGCAACCTTTATAGTCTATTAGATCTAAAGAAGGTAATGTTTTAAATAGGCTGGCTAGTCTGGAAACAGAAAGCCACTGTGCAGCACTTTCTTCTAGTGTTTTATTCCATCTCCAGTCTCTAGAAATACATCTTTCTACTGAGATGCAGCCAGTTATTGTAAAATTATCATAAATACTACATAGAGGTAACTTATGCCACCCTTGTGACGGTGTGTATCATAAAGTATTATGCTACAGATATTCAAATGCGCTATCTGAGCCTAGGAGGTATGATTTTTTAGTTGTCACCCTATATATATCTATATTTTATAACATTTTAATCTCTAGCTGTATAGAACCAGAATGCTGCCCCCTCCCCAAGTCCTTGTGGATTCTCTTGTTTCTCCTGTCTATCTCCCATGTTCCTGCAAGGCTTTTTGGTTAATCGGTCAGCACAAACTTGTATGGTGTGATTATGTTGCCTCTTAGTGAGTTGTTTTTTGCAGCATTTCAAAACCCTGTGGCCTTACGATCAAAGGCACAAGATCGAACACCAGCTTCTGTGCTCTTAAACCATACCTAGATTAGCATGAAATCATTGTGATGCTGATGACAAGTGTGAGGTTTTGTTTTCTCCTTAAATAAACAAAACAGAACACTTTTTAAAAAATGATGCTTTCTTGTTGATAGTGCTCGTCTTTTAAAGAGTCACGTTTCCTCTTAATATTCCTCAAAGCTGAATAGCTGTGGCAGGTTTGCAGCCACAGTTTAATTTCCCGCTAGCATACCTTAAATTTAAGAAATACAGTCTAGTAGAAAGAATGCTTCCTTTTCCCTTTTCTCTTTGTCTCTGTCTCAAATTTGTGATTGGTTCAAAGAAATAGTTATCTGATTGCATGCAAGAACTGTAAAATTAGGAAAAAAACACCTAGAAATATAACAAATTTGAGTATGACTTACTCAGGTTTAGCTTCATGTTCAATCAAATATAGTTAGTTTATAGTATTTTTAGTAGTAATTTTATTGATTAGCCCTTAGGCCATATCACAATAAGAAACAGAACAACAAGGCCTGACAAAACCTGATCACACTCCACGTAGAAAGTTAAAATAAGACACTTATAATAATACAGTAAATACATATGATAAGACATGATAAAACTGATAAACTGATCAAGCTGAGTATATACATCATATTTCATTATCACCCCTACAATTTACCCCAATCAGCCCTACATATGTGGTTCTCAGACGTATTGTTTTGCTTAAGTACAGAGCTGTTTTATACGTTATTTTTGGGTCTTGGCCACACATAAAATATGTTGTTCTGATGTGAGAATCCCAATACATTGTCCGTTTGATATATGGACCAAGGTGGAAGTCTCTCACCTTTTTGGTACAATTTGCAATCAAACAATATGTGTGCTATATCCTCAATTTCAGGTGCCCCGCAGATACAACTCCGTTCATTATAAGGGATGCTGTTAAATCTCCCGTATCTAACCATTGTCTCGAGCTAATCAAATCTGGCTCGCGTGAATACCTCCCTGAGATGTTTTGGTATTTGCATTTTTAGGTAATTAGCAGTTTGAAAGGTACGTTTATATTGACTCAGCCATTTTAGGTTAGCAGTCTTACTGAGGGTGGCTATATCTTTTTGTGCTTCTATATCCAAAATCCTTTGTATAGCACCCTTTCTTACTTGGTCATTTGAGGCGCAGGAGACAGGAAGCCCACAACTTCTTATATAATCTGTCAGTTGTGTAATCCAGGAGGTCGGTAGTTGGGATTTTATCTGTTCTAGTAGGCACAATTTTGGGAGTCTATCAGGCTCCATTACATTGATTTTACACCAGTAATTGTACACTCTAAGTTTAGACTGTGCATTGATTGTATAGATTTCCAGTTCTGCTCTCACTGCAGCAGCAGAGGTCCTTTTATCTACTCCCAGTATACTTCTCAAGTGCTGGGATTCTGCTTGTTCTATTACTGAGATGGAACTTAAACCTCATACTTCTGCTGCATATAAAAGCATAGGTGTAACCTTGGCTTTATACACTTTAATTATTGGGATTAGGCTACCTGGGTAGCTATGTGTTTTTAGCTTAAGTATTAGATTCAGGCTAGCCTTTGCCCTGAGGACACTCCTTTGGTGATGAGAAGTCCAAGAACCAGTCTCAGAGAAAGTTACTCCAAGGTAAGGGAAGGTGTTTACTTGTTCTATTACCTCACCATCCAATTGCCATCTGTGTCTCTGCTATCTTTTTCCAAATACCATTATTTTTGATTTTGTCTTGTTGATTATTAGAGAGTTATTCTGGCAATAGGAACTGAGTCTTCTTAACAACCTACGAAGTCCAACTTGCGAGTGTGATAGTAATATCATATCATCAGCATACAGCAGAGTATTACAATATGTGTTTAGGACTTTAGGCATATGAGTTACAGGGTCTTTCATTACTCCAGGTAGGTCATTGATATAAAGATTAAATAATATTGGTGCTAAAATACACCCCTGTCTTACCCCTTTGTATATGTTGATCCTGCTTGTCATAGCTCCATTTACCCCAAACCGTACTCTCAAGCAGGTGTTTGTGTATAAGGCTTTTATCAGTAGCAGCAGCCTAGGTTCAATTTTGAGATTGCACAACTTATTCCACAATGCTTCTCTGTTAACAGTGTCAAATGCTGCAGAGAAGTCAATAAAGGCAGCATACAAGTGTCTTCCCTTACAGGTGTATTTGGCAATCAAATGATTCAGGATAAAACAGTTATCAATGGTAGATCTGTTTTGTCTAAACCCTGCTTGTTCTTCCGCAAGGATACCTTTTTTGTTTACCCAGCTTTCAGTTCTGCTCAGCAGGAACCTAGCATAAATTTTGGCAACAATATCTATTAAACTAATGGGCCTGTAATTACTGGGATCCTTTTTATTCCCTTTTTTATATACGGGAACCACTATTGCCAGCTTCCATCCAACTGGGATCTGGCAAGTATTGTTTATATGTGTAAACAGGCCTGCCAAAAGAGGAGCCCACCAATCAGGATCTTTTTAAAATAATTCGGCTGGTAAGAAATCTTCCCCAGGTGCTTTGTCACTCTTTAATCCTTGAATAGTTTATAGTAAGTAAGTAAACTTTATTATGGTCGATGACCAGATCATAACAGGGGGACCCAGTCCCACACATTCACATCAGACCCAAAGATTTATATACTTCAAACTTCAACAAATTTTAAAATCTAAGCTAGAAACCACATACAAGTAGTTATTAAAACCTAACTCAACCCACAAGATCATCTGAAGGCAGTCTAAAGAGAAGTAGTGGGGATGGCAACGGGGAGGGGGGAATATCCAACACTATAAATATCAGTCGATATTGGATTTCCCATCTATATTGCAGAGGTGAAGTTTAGGTCTCTTAACCCTCAATATAGAAAGCCGCCATCTCAAACACTGTTGCAAAATATGTGTATCACTGTAGTTAAAACCCTTTTATTTTACAGAGTACAAAAGATTTCACGATCACCACAAATATTGCTTATGTTTTGGTACTTATCATTATGTTGTTCATTTTCTACAAATCATCATGCCCTCTGCACTACATGGAGACACACTGTATTTACATAAGTCGACTTCATATATAAATTGATTTTAGGGCCAAAATGATAGATTTTGATATGACTTTGTATAAATTAAGGGTCATTCCACATAGCAGTACCATTGCTGTCTCAGGAGGACAGCTGCACCATTTCCCCATCGAGGCATTTAAAAAGGTCAACACCCCCCCACCCCCCAAAAGCCTCTTCCACATGTTGATATTTGCCATGTAATTGCAGAAAGTGTGAAAAATACAAAGCTAAATTACATACTATACCCCTAAATAGAAAATGTGGTGAGGGATTTAACATTGTGGCAATTTGGGATGGCAGGAAGAATGATAGAAAACCGAACTTTTTGAGAGGTTTACACTTTACATCAGGCCCGTAGCCAGGATTTTGTTTCAAGGGGAGCTGAGTTTGATTCGGGGGGGGGGGGTGAGTCTGAGTGAAAAAGGGGCTACCCTAGCAAACCTTTTGTATCGTTACCCCAATACCCCCATGCATATGGGATATATTGAGCATGGTGATCAGATCATGATATAAATAACATAACTGTTTAAATAATGTACCAGTAAGGCCTTCTCGCGGACCACCATGAGAATTTCGGGGGGGGCTGAAGCCCCCCAAGCCCCCCCCCCCGGCTACATGCCTGCTTTACATAGAGAGTAAATGGAAGACCAGCAAAGTTACACCGCAAAAAAAAGAAACTCAGGCCAACTTAAATGTTGGCCTGGCAGCTTAAATGTTGCTCAACTCAATGTTACATGGGAAAGAAATTTAGGTTCTCTGTAGCTGCAGCTTTTACCAATTTGAGTGTTGGCAGTTCCTGACAGTTTGAGCTCCATGGCCACGGTAACAATGGTGACAGGATCACTGCAGTAGGTGCCACCTTCCTCCCCCTGTTCCCATAGTATGGAACTGAGGAAAGCGGGGCAGCCACTTCTGGTTCAGTATCACCCCAACTGTCCTCAGAGTGTGGGGTTGCTCCACAAATTCCCCATGCAAGAAGGGCCCATGCATCTTATTAATACCAGGAGTCCAATTCCTGTCAACTGCTGGGTACCTGGCCTGTGTAGATATGCCCTTAGAACCAAGAGATTAAAAGCATGCTTTTGCTCCACCCCTAGTCCTTTTTCAGTTAACCAAATGGATTAAATTATTTCCCTAATTGTTATACCAGCTACATAATGTAAGTCAATATTATCCTCATATTGGAGATGAGAGAGTGAGGCAGCAAGGGACTTGCCTAAACTGGCAGAGTTCACACTCAATTTTTTAAGGAACTTCACCAACTATATTTCAATGGCCAGATAGCAAGAATAAAATGAGGTCCTCCTCATACATTGATGCTTGTGCATTATATCTATGAAGCAGACAAGCAAATGTGAGGTGAGGGGGAATGGTTGAGCACTAAGTAGAAAAACAGAAATCTGAAACTTTATCCTTTATTTGTTCCTGAGAGAAAAAGTTGATATTCTCATTCACAAATGACCACACAGCCAAACCAAGCTTCTTCTTGGTAGCTCTCATTATGAAACATACATTTCAAATTGTAGCAAATACTAACAGAATTTATCTAAATAGTCTGTGACAATTAAATTAATAATGCATTTTGTTTTCAAGTCTTTAGCCTTCGTGGTTTGACTGATATATGCAAAGATGGTAATTTATTAAAAGTAAATTCATGTAATTGTACTACAGAGTTTGATGGACCAAAAAATGTTGTCATCCTGACTATCATCAAAAACAGAATATTGAAATAAGTTCAAAAGGCTACATCAATTAATAATGTATGCTGCAAACAGCTTCTTGTCTTAAGTTGCCTGTGTGATGAAACATGATATAAGGTGGGCAACATAGGAATAAAGAATAAAATATTTTATCCATTTAGAATTTCTTGGTTCTATATATCTTTAGTTATTTTTTCATAACAGATCGGGGCTATTCCAGACATGCCTGTGACACCTACTTTATCTTGGGTTATCATCATGCCCTGATTTCATAGGCCCTGGTTCATCATAGTAGTTGGCTGAAAGCAAACTTATTATATTTTAATGCAATTAAACTAAAGAGATTCATAAGGAAATTTTTAAAATGAGTTTTGCATAGCAGCAGAAAGTACAATGCTTATAAAAAATGTTCTGATCACCATCCACTGCAATTTGTCATAAAAAACATGAGGTTTTTCCCCCACACAGAAGAAGTCCTCTAAGGTATTTTGCTTCAAATTGTTACAACTGTGATACTGATGTATTGTCAGCTTGCATGTATCTCAAAACTGGCACATTATCCTCTGTGTTCAAGGGCATTAGACATTTGGTAACTCACTGTCAGTGATATTCCTGTAAACTGCTTGTGTATGTCATTGACTGGAGCATGAGATGCTTCACATGCTATTGTGTAAAACAATGTGCTCCGTTGTTTGCTCAGAACAGCTCAAGGAGAACCACAATATTAATTTATTGTGAATGTTGCACAATCCCCCCCCCCCAAAAAAATTAGCAAGTGCTGTCTTAGTCCAACTGATGATTTTGCATTTATTAAATATAACGGATGATCAACATGAACATATGGAAGAGGGAGTTCAGAGTGAACCATCACTTAGCGGGAGATATAGTTTCCCATGACCATGGAGATGGCTGTCATTATCTTGGTAAAATTCGCAATTTAGTTGTATTTCTTAGGACAAGAAGGAGGAGGAGGAGGAGGACAACTAAAGAGAAAGGATAATATTGTTATTATTTATATTCAGACTTTTTCAAGTCTGGGATCTAAGGCAGCTTACAAATATTGATAC
The DNA here is from genome assembly GCF_037176765.1 of Anolis sagrei. Lineage (NCBI taxonomy): Eukaryota > Metazoa > Chordata > Lepidosauria > Squamata > Anolidae > Anolis > Anolis sagrei. The sequence continues at coordinate 72,948,842 of NC_090024.1, forward strand.
AGATTACATCTGTTGTTGTTTTTGCTGTTGTTGTTATATCTAGCTTTCTCTCCCCAAAAGGGACTCAAAGCCGCTTTGACTCCCTAAAGCTACACAATCTACATCATACGAAATTAAACTATAAGCCGCCTTGAGTCCCTCTGTTGGGTGGAGAAGGGCGGGGTACAAGTATGGCAAATAAATAAACAATATATAAATAAGTAACTTTTTTTTTTTACTTATCGTGTCAGGGGCAACCAGACCATTGTATTACATTTCTAACAGAACAAAACAAACAAACAGTTTTAAAAAAACACAAAGTTTGCAAACTTGGTAGTTGATTAAATGTCCTTTGACCAGTATCTGGCCATTTGAGGTGCCTCTGGTGTTGCTGCTAGGAGGTCCTCCATCGTGCATGCAGCAGGGCTCAGGTTGCATTGCAGCTAGGGCTGGGCGGTTTCGTTTCGTTAATTCGTAATTCGTTAATAATTCGTTAATTTTTTCAATTACAAAACGATAACGAACCATTCTGGAGCAATTATTAAAAAAAAGAATTTTCAAAAACGTTTTGTAAATGCTTCATATTTCGATATTGTATTCGTTTCGTTATTGTTTTGAGGTCGTTTCGTTATTATTTCCGCATGTCTGGGCCAGTTTTATGGTTTAATTAGTGAAAAAAAATTATAATATCACACCAACAGTCAACAACAGAGGGAGAGGGAAGCTTCAGAAGGTTTTGGAGGTTTTTTAGCGTATTTCGCGGTCGCGTCCGCCATTAACGAATCGATTTGTTATTGTTTTGGAAATCGATTCGTTAATTTTTTACCATTTACGAAATTTCGTAAATATCGAACTTTTTAAAAGGAAAATTTTGTAATTATTTTAAATATTGAAACAAAAAACCCCCCCAAATCGATTTTAGAAACAAATTTTTCCGTTGTTACCCAGGCCTAATTGCAGCAGGTGGTCAGTGGTTTCCTCTTCTCCACACTTGCATGTTGTGAACTCCACTTTGTAGCCCCATTTCTTAAGATTGGCTCTGCATCTCGTGGTGCCAGAGCGCAGTCTGTTCAGCATCTTCTAGGTCGCCCAGTCTTCCGTGTGCCCAGGGGGGAGTCTCTCATTTGGTATCAGCCATTGGTTGAGGTTCTGGGTTTGAGCCTGCCACTTTTGGACTCTCGCTTGCTGAGGTGTTCCAGCGTGTGTCTCTGTAGATCTTAGAAAACTATTTCTTGATTTAAGTCGTTGACGTACTGGCTGATACCCAAACAAGGGATGAGCTGGAGATGTCACTGCCTTGGTTCTTTCACTATTGGTTGCTACTTCCTGGCGGATGTCAGGTGGCGCAATACCAGCTAAACAGTGTAATTTCTCCAGTGGTGTAGGGCGCAGACAACCTGTGATAACGCGACATGTCTCATTAAGAGCCACATCCACTGTTTTAGTGTGGTGAGATGTGTTCCACATTGGACATGCATACTCAGCAGCAGAGTAGCATAGCGCAAGGGCAGATGTCTTCACTGTGTCTGGTTGTGATCCCCAGGTTGTGCCAGTCAGCTTAAGAGTAATAAGTAACTTAAGAGTAGTTAAAGTAAACCATTAAAAAGATATAAATTGCATGGCACATGAAAGGCAGCATTCAAAGACCTGCCAAACCTAAAAGGTCCTCAGCCACCTATGAAAGGCGAATGAGGAGTGCACCAGTCTAACTTTTGTAGAAAGGGAGTTCCATAGTCTAGGAGTAGCCAGGAAGCAGAATCTCGCCCATGAAAATTATTTGTGTCCAATCATCCTCCATGTCGTCTTCTGAAGATGTGTTGAAATCAGCTTTTTGCAATTTAATCCTTAGAATTTGTCTTTTGGGGCACATCTATACTGACCACTTAGTGCACACCACGAATGTGTGCAGCAACATATATTAAATGCCTTAAACCAGGAAAAGCAAAGTTGGGGGATATTCCAAAATAAATCCCACAATGTGCATCATTGTGCCTAAGGGTAAACCAAATTCTATGGTGCTCCAGCAATCCACACATCTGCATTGTGTGTGTGTGTGTGGGGGGGGGGGGGGTTGTAGGGGAAAAAACCCACTTCCTTCACATTTGTTAATCCACGGATACAGTGTGTCCTGGAACAGGTTTGAACTACCCTCCCCATGCATATAAGCACCATCCAAGGTCTCAATCCAGTTTCAGGATGTCACACATAATCATATGCACAGTGAAATCACTTTCTTCTCTGCCAGTTTCATAGTGATTTTAATGGTCAGTGTAGATGTGCCTTTGGTAGTGAGGCAAAGGTCAAAATAAATATGGTCTTGAAATTATAGGACACAGTTTAAAAGTGAGATCTATAGACAAAATAAAGAGGATAATTAGTTCTGTATTCAGACATGAGTATCACTGTAGAGTATTTTATTTCTTGAGAAGTAAGGAATACATGCTGAAAGGCAACTGGAAACAGATGTGATTAAACAAACAATTGTTTAATTTCTGCAAACTGCAGAGACTTGTTATTTCTTGGAGGATGTGTGTTAGAATGCAATGATATCACTTTGAAATGACTGAATGTACATTGTTGACATAAGAGCTTGTATTCTAACTTGCTTCTGGTTGATATGTGACTGTGTGCCAGCAGTATGCCCAGAGTCTCTGAAGTAGAGTTGCCATTACAGGTGAGCTACAACAGTCACTACCATCCCTGGTAAATTTAGTTGTAGATATCTCAGAGTGTGTTAATAAAAGGGAAAGAAAAGCTGCCACTGTATCTGCAGAATGCTTCCCTCAGGAAATTAAACAGTAGGTGCACCATGGGATATGCATGGCATGACTAGCTATCCCTCCAGGTTTCAAATCATATTCAGTAGATCTGAAAAAAATATCATGGTGTTTGTATGAAAAAAGCACCTTTGTATAAATCTCTCCAAAGCAAAATTAATAAATTTTGATCTTAAAAAGTTAATGTAGAGCTTTCACGTATTTGTTCATTCATTTGCATTGTAATTGTATGTACGGTTCCTAGAAGTGAGATCCATTCAACACAATTGAGCTTACTTCTGTGTAAAAAATCATAGGATTACTAAAGACTTGGCTGCCATAGCTTTTATTATATTGTACTACTGTTTAAAAATGTTACGTTTTCTACTGGCTTTTAAAAACGATACATACATTCATCACATCAGCATAATCGAAGAAGACACATTTCCTCTGTACTCTCTCATAGTACCCATGATCCTTTAAGATGTTTGTTGTTCTTTTGTATCTTCAAGTCACTAAGATGATCCTGAAGTGACACTATCATGAGGTTTTCTTGGCAAGATGTGTTCAGAGAGGGATTGCCATTGCCTTTCTCGGAGTCAGAGAGTGCATCTTGTTCAAGATCACCCAGTGTCCCAAGAATCATGGTCTGGCACAGGGGTCCTCAAACTAAGGCCCAGGGGCCAGATACAGCTCTCCAAGATCATTTACCCGGCCCTCACTCAGGGTCAACCTAAGACAGAAACGACTTGAAAGCACACAACAACAACTACAACAATCCTAACTCAAAAGCAGGTCCACACTTCCCATTGAAATACTAATTAGTTTATATTTGTTAAAATTGTTCTTTATTTTAATTATTGTATTGTTTTTAAGTATTTCTTGCACTAAAAATAAGGTATGTGCAGTATGCATAGGAATTTATTCATGTTTTTTTTTCAAATTATAATCCAGCCCTCCAACAGTTTGAGGGACTGTGACCTGGCCCTCTGTTTAAAAAGTTTTAGAACCCCTGGTGTAACACATCACATAGCATGACCCCCCTCCTTAAATGGTGTATCTTCAGCTTTGATGAGTTAAGCCCATTGGATGACCTTGTCTAGTTTCTATCATTTGACCAAACCAACAGCACATGAGATGGACAGTAAATCTTGTACACAACCCTGAATATCTTGGGTGGAGAGCAAAATGTAAGTATTTTACCTTGTTCAGAATTTGTGAAATGAATTTGTGAGGATGAATGGTCTTCTACATTTAGGTTATGGGTGCTTGTAAATCTATCAATATACTCGTGTATAAGTCAAATTTAAGGGTAGGTTTTAGGTCCAAAATTATGGATTCTGACAACCTGAGGGTCATGCTATGAAGAGGGGGTCAACCAGCACTGCTCACTGCTACCATTTTCCCACCTAGGTTTTCAAAAAGGCCAGAAGCAGCACTGTGGTGAAGAGTATAGAGGGGGTTGGTGCATCTTTTGTGCTCTCTCAGGACAAACTAAGCTCCCATCTTTTGCCAGTACAATACTTCTATTGGTCTACGAATAAGTTGATGTTAATTTTTTTACTAAAAGTTCTAGATTTGTACAATAATATATATGGTACATTTCACTTTCTAGCCAGAATTGATTTTTAAAGTGGATGTTTCTTTATGTGGGCCTTCTCCAGTAAAACAAATAAAAGGCAGTTACCTTTGTAGTTGAAATGAGAATCTTTCATTTGATCCAACTTGGGTCATATAACAAAAGGCTCAGTGCTTATCATCTGCTCCTTGCATGTGAATTTAAAAAGGAAAGAGTCCTCAGGAAGTCATAACCCTTCTTCACCTCCTTCTTTTCTGCTCCCCCTCACCCCTGCTTATTGTATTATCATATTATGGGAAAGAATTTATAGCATGGTTCTTTGTGACTTTTATAGATTCAGAATGTGTGGTGTCACAGGTCCTCTCACGACTCTTTGCTTTGATCAGTGTATATAAAATACAACATATTTATTGAGTACATTGTAAAAGAAACAGCACCATAATATTTTGACAGTTTAGAGATGAAATATTTTCCATATATTTTGAGAAAATGTAAAAGAGTACTTTGTAGGCTTTAGTGTATATTGTGGAAATCCGGAATAAAGTGTGTATCACACAAATTGATCAAGGTGTGCTATAGGTTTGACTCCTAGTAAAATATGCAAAATGTATAGGTTTTTACTTTATAATACAATTATCAGTGTCTTACACACACACACTTCCCAGCTCTGTTAAAACTGTATAATTTTAGCAGTACAGATCAGGCTAAGTCTTCTGTCAAGCTTCACCTTGAATTTAGCAATGCTAAGCACAAACAAAATATTAAAATATGAGATCAGAATATAAAGGGGAAAAAACTGACTGTATGAGTTCTGAAAGAAAGAAATTGATCAACTCAAGTGATTTGCTGTATGGAGAAAAATCCCCCCTCCCCCCAAAGAAAAGTTAATTCATTAATATAGTTGGCCTTCCACATTCACAGATTTTGCATCTATGGAGTCAATCATCCATAGCTTGAAAATATTTTTAAATGATTTCAAAACATACATCTTATTTTTGTCATTTATATAATTTTACCACCCAATGATTGTGTTGAGCATCCACAGATTATGGGATTTATAGAGGATCCTGGAACCAAACCCCAAGGGCTTGCTCCATATTTATTTTCTGTAACAATGTGAAACATTTTCAGATATCATACAGATAGCTGTTGTTTGCATTTTTTTCCTCCTGCATTTTGTGTGTTTCCTTTCTACTAAAAAACTTAATGTTGCAGCTGATATAGAGTAAAATTAGCAGTTAATGGTATCAAACAAATCTGTGTTGGTCACGTCTGCAAACATTTTTAAGACTACAAACATTTTTAACTAATAGGGAAAGGCTGCAAAGTAAGATACCTCATTGTAGTAGTAAAACCAGCAAAGTAAGTCATGGTGTGTGTCTTAAAACATAGACATTATTGCCTTCTTGGATTTTATTAAAGGGACCACACTACAGACCACACTTCCTCAGATGGTTCCAATGAGAAGGGCAAGATGTTCAGAAATTTAAATGTCAAGAGTCAGCTGTTTGAAATAAATAACTCTTAAAATAAACAAGAATAAGATAAACTGAAGTGAAACCAGAAGCAGTCAGTAGCCAATGCACCAAGACTGGATTATAGTGTGGTTTCTTTTCAGTACTCTAGCCAAACCAAAACCTCTGCTTTGTGCACTAGCTAAACCATCTTTGCATAAGGAGCCCCAAAAATAGAGTGCATCGAGTCATCTAACTAAGATAATATAGTTGCCTGAATATTGAAAACAGCCCATCCTAACAGACAGGAGGAGAGGACAAGACAGGAGGAGAGGACCTCTTATTCATCCTAACATAATTGATGGGATTGGGCTTGCCTTTCATCTCATTTGAGAACTGTAGACTAGCTAAGGGTGTGCAAGACAGCCTGCTTGTAACACACAGTTGATGTTTAATGATTTGTGATGCTATTGCTTTTAAATGCTTAATTATTTTGTATTGTGTATACCTAAATTATTGTAAACCGCTCTGAGTCGCCTAAGAGCTGAGAAGAGCGGTATACAAATAAAGTAAATAAATAAACAAATAAATAAATTCCCTGATTTAAAGGTGGGGCATGACCACTCCTGCATCCTTCATACCACCCATTACCCACCACCTCAGGAAGCCTCATCATCACTATACTTAATGGTAATGATAATGGTAATGGTAAGATAAAATATACTTATGCATATGCTTGGAAATACAGCATTACTATATTCACAGGACTGATATCTGTGGCTTCATTTATCTATGTCTGACAACATATATCTTCTCCAAATATTTTCTAGTTCCTCCATCATGATTGTATCATATTCTTGGACCAGAAGGCCTTCATTTTAATAGGATGAACTGTTATTGGGTTTTTGTGTTGACCCATTACCTATGGTGATGTCATAAATGTCTGGATCACTGAGTCTGTTATAAGGAACTAAAGTCCTATTGTGTCTTGGCCTATATTATTGTATCAGTTTGTAGAGGTTTTACTCATGGCATATGTCCCTCCTTCTATCTTAGAACAGATATTATATCAGAGTCAGTGTAGTGTAGATTTGAGTGTTGGACTAGGGTTCAAATTCACCACTCAGTCATGGAATCCCACTGGTTGGCTTTAGGTAAGTCACACTCTGAGCCGCAAAGGAAAGGAGTGACAAATCCCAACTGAATAAATTTAACCAAGAAAATTATATGCTTTATGGTAGCCATAAGTCA